>NC_025997.2:105492870-105676109 GCF_000442705.2 Elaeis guineensis | reverse complement strand
AGATAGAGAGCAAGTAATCACACCATAAATAATCAAGATTTATAGTGATTCGGTGCCAACCTTGCATCTACATCCACTCTCCCAAGCTCCTACTTGAAATTAAAATCCACTAAAATTATTCAACAAGAATACAACATCTACCTCCGACTCTAGCTATCCCAAGCTAGAATACTTATTCTCGGGTACAAAACCAACCCAATACAATCTGATTCAAGTTCGGAAGAACTTATCCAAGTTTGGAATCCTCCTAAAACTAAAGATCAAGACAAAAACAGACTATAAGAGTTAATGATAAAGAAATATAAGTTTAGCTCCTTTAAATGAGCAAATAGAACCTTAAATATACTTTACACAATAAGGAAGAAGCTTTCTAATTTTTCTCAAGATTGTTGAAGACTTGAATGAGCTTTTGAGAGGTTGATGAACTTGAAATGAAAGCTTCTTTTGCTTGAAGAGGGTTTTTTGCTTATGACTGAAATGAATGCTTGAAAATCTTATCTTTTTCCCTCCTTCAAGTGCCTTATATCTTCAATAGATGCTAGAGAGAAATCTGGATAGGATTAGAGCCGTTGGAGAGCATTAAATGAGCATTAAATGTGGTCAAAATGAGCTGAAAAATTAGCCGTTACAAAGATTTCCGTCGCAGGGGTCGACTCATAGGGTCGACCTCTATGACATAGAACAAAAAGTGACTTATGTATTTTTGACTTGCACAGACAATAGAGATCAACCCTTAGGGTCATCCCCTTTAGTGTGCCAACCAAAATAGCATGCCATCAGCCCCTTTTGACTGGAGTCGACCTAAGGGTCGATCCTTTTCTTTAAACTTGATTTTTTCTCAAAATATACATCAAAAAAAAAAAATTACCTCCAATAGATCACAAATCTTCTATTCTTGCTCTTGAGGCTTTTGAATCAGAACTTGATAAAATTATAATTTTACTCCTGAAATACAATAAATCTTTTTCCAAGCCAAAATCATTAGTAACCTTCTCAAATATATTGTAATCATCAAAATCAATTCATGGAGCAACAATCTCCTCCTTTTTGATGATGACAAAAATACTTGAGCAAAAGCAAAATATAACATATATAAAGTATTGATTAAGAATTTTCAAATTTATGAAGATGCATCACTTAAACATTATAGCCAATTATTTGAATAAAATGCATCATGTGTAGTTTGAACATTAGTTTAAAAATTGCTTATAAGATTATTTTTTTTGATAATTTTCTTTGACACATTTGATTATTGCCTGATTTTATTTCTCTACTCCCCCTTTTTGTCAACATTAATTAAGATCTTAAGGGATTTTTAAAGAAAAATGAAAAAGACTCTCCCTCACTATAGCAATCATAAAGGACATTTTAATTTGCTCATATAGAAGATATTGTCATTCATAATATTTCATAGCACATATATGAGATATTTTTATATCACATAATTAAGATATTTCAATTGATGCCATTCATAAAAATCAATCCAAATGACATTCATAGAAGTTAAAAGCATATATATATATATATATATATATATATATATATATATATATATATATATATATATATATATATCCAAAATATGGCTGAAGTGTTATCAGATACATAAGTGTCACAATACATAAGAGTCAAGTCAAAATACCTAAGCCATACAAAAGTCATGGATAACAAAAAATATAACTTTTCATGAGTCAATCAACCAACAAATACAAAAGCCATAAGTTAGATCCTAGACATAAAAGACTAACTATACTAGATCTAATAAATATCATGGCTAGAGGCATCAGAATCAGAAGAGTCAGAGATATGATGAGGAGTCTCAGGAATAAAACCATAGGCACATCCTCGACTATGTCTGCCTCGGCCATAGGTGGAAGTACCGGCATGAGCAGAAGGATGAGAAGGTCCTGGAGCCTGGAAAGATATGGACTCTACTAGGAGAACAAATCTGATGGTGTCCAATTGTTCAAAGCTCTCGATATGGACTGCATCAAGGTACCAATCTGAGTAGAGACAGCCTCACTGGAGTCACTGATCTCTCTCCTCAAAAATCAAAGCCACTCTGCAAAATCATCGAAGTCTAGCCACCTCTGTAGACAGGTTGGAGACCTCTATGATGTCCTCTTACGGCTGGAGATGGGCTAAGACTGATACCTGTCTCTGCAAATCTAAAACTCTGCCTATCAATCTTAGAATACATCCCTCAAGCACCTCAAGTCGTGCAGACTGAGCTATAAGCATCTGAAAGATAGTAGAGATATGAGGGATCATAATCTGATCTGAAACAGCCTAAGATGTCATCCTCTGAGTAAACCCTGAGGTGGCAAACTGTTGGGATAAAATGGAAGCAACATGCTGGGACATCAACTCAATCTGATCGTCTGCAAGTCTGATCTCTAAAGGATCTACTCTGCTTTCTAACTGTGGTATAGAAGCATCCCTCCTCACTGACTCTGAGGGACCAGCCTCGTGATCAGATACGAACTGAATATCAGGAGATGCTCTATGATCACGAGGAGGTGAAGATGGTCTCTCCTCCTCTGCTCTCTCCTCAACACCCTTCGACCAACCACCATCAGTCTTTGACAAATCCATGCAGTGCAGTGTGTGGCGGTTGATGGTGTCAGAATATGATAATCTGGTGACTGTCTGTCCCTCAAAATAGACTTCGAACCTCCTAAAGACCAGGGTGAGTGCCATACCATAAGGCAGGTGAGCCTTAGACCTATTTAAGGTCTCTCTTATGGCCTTAAACATCAGAGCAAGAAGATTCAAGAGGATCTCAGTGATCACATGGTATATGATGCATATATCCCTACCAAATAAGAGGTCATGCCTGCCACTCCTAGGGACAAAAAGTTTGATCACCATGTGATGTAAAAGTCTCATCTCTACTGAAAGTATCATTGCTTTTAATTTATTTAAATTTTCAGTAAATGCTCTCCTTAAAATAATATTTAGTCCCTCTTCTTTGATTGGGAGCTTCATATGAGTATAACCTTCACAAGACAAGTGCAAGATTTATCCCAAAAGTAATGGATCAAGAACAATGTTAACACCTTTCACTGAAGACTTTACTGTTCCATTGTAGTAACTTAAATTTAAATAAAATTCTCTGACCAAATCAACATAAGTATTTTCCTTCAATAGACAGTAAAACTTCCATCTTTGACCTTTAATTTTTGATCCAATTGAGAACTCCTCTTTTTCAAAAAATTTAAAATCTATGTTCTTCCCGGGTTCTACTTTTCGATTGGAGAGAGGTACCTTGCTTGGACTAAATGGAGACTGTGAAGAAGCTGGAGCAGGATCTGGAACTGAGGTTGGAGCAGGAGAGGGCTTGGCTGCCATTCTTTTTCTGCGCACATCCTCCTCTAACCCACAAACAGACTTTCTTCTCTGCGGTAGCTTCAATTTGGGAGCCATTTTGGACAAGACAGACTTGCAAATAGCTTAGGAGACCTAATGAGAGGTAGAGTGGAAAGGATTTTAGAGAAAAAACAAGAATTTTGGAGAGATAGACCATCGGTTTAGAGAAGAAGGTTTAAAGCTAGGGTAAGCTTGATTCGCCCAAACGAAGAAGAAAAAGAAAAGAGATTTAGTCCCTAAAAGGGTGATTTGAAGGGGAAAACCCGATGGGAAAAGGGATTTTAAGAGAAATTTTGCGGTTGAGAGAGTGGAGAGGGAGGGGATTTTTGTTTAGTGGGAAGAAGAAGACAAAAGGCAAGGGGTTAGCTCCTTTACAAATGGAGATTTCACAATAAAACAGAGCACCCGATGGGTTTTAATGAAAAATACAAGTTTACCCTAAAGTCGACCCTATAGGTCAACTCATGGCTAGAAAAAATTTAAAAAAAATGATAGAAAAATTTCAAAAAAATTTGAAACTTTAGAGAAGGATGTCTATTTAAGAGATTGATCATATAAAGGATAGTTTTAAGTTTTTAAGAAGGGAGAGATGAGAATTGAGCTCAAAAAATTTGGTTCAAAGAATTTTTGGCAAAAAGAGCTTGGAATTAGAAAGATACTTAAGTAGACGGATCAAGAATTTCTAGTTCTCTTTTAATTTTATAAAATCTATCTTCACTTAAGGCCTTGGTAAAGATGTCAGTCAATTATTTTTCAGTACATACATAATCAAGAATTATATTATAGTTTTGGACATGTTCTCTTATGAAATGATATCTAATTTCAATATGCTTTGATCCAGAGTGCTGAATTGAATTTTTAGTTAGATTAATAGTACTAGTGTTATCACATCTTATGGGAGTTTTATTGAGTTTGATGTCAAAGTCCTCAAGTTGTTGCTTAATCCACAAGATTTGAGCACAGCAACTTCCAACTGCAATGTATTCGACCTCGGCTATAGACAGTGCCACCGAATTTTGCTTTATTATAAATCAAGAGATTAAGTTAACTCCTAAAAATTGATAAATTTTACTAGTACTTTTTCTATCTAATCTACATCCAGCAAAATTGGCATCTAAATATTCTATTAAGTCAATTGATGAGTCCTTAGAATACCATAATCTTAGAGTTGTGTACCTTTTAAATATTTAAAAAAATTTTTAACTGTATTTAAATATGATTCTTTTGGATTTGATTGAAAGTGAGCACATAGACAAACACTAAACATAATATCTAGTCTACTAGCAGTTAAATACAATAAGAAACCAATCATGCCTCTATAAAATTTTGAGTCTACATTTTTACCTCCTTCATCCTTATCAAGCTTACATGATGGGCTCATGGGGGTACCAATTACTTTGGAGCTCTCCATTCTAAATCTTTTGAGTAGTTCTCTTATGTACTTGCTTTGGGTGATGGAGATCTCTTCCTTTGTTTGTTTGATTTGGAGTCTGAGGAAGAATGTAAGTTCTTTCATCATGCTCATCTCGAACTTCCCCTGCATGAGCTTAGCAAATCTTGACAAAGAGTTTCATTAGTAGATCTAAATATAATATCATCAACATATATTTATACAACTAAGATATCATCATGATTTATTTTAATGAGAAGGGTTGTATCTATATTTTCTCTTAAAAAATTATTATTAAGTAAGAATTTACTTAACCTTTTATACCAAGCTCTAAGTGCTTATTTTAAACCATATAATACTTTATTTAATTTGAAAATATAATTAGAAAAGGTATAATTTTTAAAATCGAAGGGTTGTTCTACATATACTTCTTCAGCAATATAACCATTTAGAAAAGTACTTTTGACGTCTATTTGGAATAACTTAAAATTCATAAAGCATGCATATGCAAGTAAAAGTCTAATTGCTTCTAATCTAGCAATAGGTGCAAAGATCTCATCAAAATTAATTTTCTCTTCTTGATTATAACCCTTTGCAACCAATCTTGCTTTATTCTTAATTATATTTTTGTATTCATCCAATTTATTTCTATATACCCATTTTGTATCAATTACTGGATAATTTTTAGGTCTTGATACTAAAGTCCATACCTTATTTCTTTTGAATTAATTAAGTTCTTCTTGTATTGCATTTATCCAATTATAATCTTTTTGAGCTTCATCTATGGTTTTAGGTTCAAAATGAGAAACAAATGCAAAATGATTGTATGCATCTCTAAGTGAAGAATGAGTTCTTACTCCATGTGTAGGATCACCAATAATTAATTCTTTGGGGTAATTGTGATTATACCTCCATTCTTTGGATAGATCATTCGTACTTTGAGGTTGTTCTTGTTGTTCTTCACCTTCATCCTCTTGTTTGTTTTCATGTTCTTCTTCATTTTGAATTGGTGAGTCTTTTAGGGTAAGCTCCTTCATCTCTTTTATAAGAGGATCTGCATCATCAATACCTTCACTCTTTCTGGAAGGAAGATCATTAGTCTCATCAAAAATAACATGTATTGACTCCTCTACTACTAAAGTTCTTTTGTTAAAAACTCTAAAAGCTTTGCTAGAAGTGGAGTAATCAAGAAAAATAGCTTCATCAGATTTTGCATCAAATTTTTCTAATCTCTCTTTACCATTGTTTAAAACAAAACATCGACAACCAAAAATATAAAAAAATATGATGTTTGATTTTCTTACTTTCCAAAGCTCATAGGGTGTTTTCTTTAGAATTGGTCTAATTAAAGCATGATTTAAAATGTAACATACCATGTTAATTACTTCCATCCAAAAGTATCTTGGAAGGTTCTATTTTTTCAAAGGTTCTATTTTTTTTTCTACTATCCCATTTTGTTTGGGAGTCCTAAGTCCTGAAAAGTTGTGGTCAATGCCTTTTTCATTACAAAACTTTTCAAAATCTTGATTTTCAAATTTGGTTCTATGATCACTTTGAATATTTTGAATTGAAAATTTTTTTTCATTAGTAATTTTTCGATAAAATTTTGATAACACATGAAAAATTTCATCCTTATGTATCAAAAAAAAATCCATGTAAAATGAAAAAAATCATCAATAATTACAAAGTCATATCATTTTTTACCTAAACTAGTAGTTCTAGTGGGTCCAAATAAATTCATGTGCAATAATTCTATGGGCCTAGAAGTTGAAATAATATTTTTAGATTTGAATGAGACTTTTGTTTGTTTACCTAGTTGGCATGCATCATAAATTCTATTCTTTTCAAAATTCAATTTAGGTAAACCAGTAACCAATTTTTTTTAATTAGTTTTGAAAGTGAATGCATGCTAATATGTGCAAACCTACGGTGCCAAAGCCAACTAGTCTCATTAATTTTGACATTCAAGGCTACTAGGCATTGCATATTTATCTTAAAAAGATCATTCAAATCTATCATATAAATATTATCATGTCTATGCCCAACAAATTTAATGCCTTCATCATTGGGACTAGTTACTATGCATAATGAAGATTCAAAAATAACTTTGTACCCTTTGTCACAGAATTGACTAATACTTAATAGATTATATTTCAAACCATCTACTAATAAAATATTTTTAATATACTTGAAGAAAGTGATACCAAAATTACCTATACCGATGATCTTTCCTTTACTATTATCTCCAAAGGTGACCATCCCTCCATCTTTTGCATCAAGTGTGATGAATTGAGATTCATCACCGATCATGTGTCTTGAGCACCCGCTATCAAGATACCATTTTCGATTTGTTCCTTGGGATGCAAGACACACCTATATACAAAAATCAAGTTTTGACTTTAGGTACCCAAATTTTCTGGGGTTCTTTTTGGTTAGTCACAATGGTTCTTTTTGGAACCCATATTTTTTTTACATTAGAATTTTTAGATTTATTAGAGAAACATGTATAGAATTTATGTCCTACTTTACCACATTTAAAGTAAGTAATATTTGAAAATTTGTTGCTTGATGAGTTCACAAAGATATTTTTCAAAAATTTTTATTTCTTTAAAGGGTTGTATCCATGACCGACTTTATCATAAATGGCCTTTTGATTATCAAGTATTATTTGAAGTTTATTTGAACTTAGAATAAATTTTTTTACCATAGGTTTTAACTTAGCAATTTTATTTTTTAAGTTCAAATTTTTTTTGTGTCAAGATTAATTTTTTATTTGAAATAATCTCATTTTCTTTTAGTAAAGATTGATTCTTTGATTTTAATTCTTTAATTTTTACCCCTAACTTCTTTAGATCATCAACTAGATCATAAAATATTTTTTAAAGTTTTTCAAAAGTAAAGTCATTAGGAGTTTCAGCGTTTACCTCATTTTCATGTGTATAAGGCACAAGTTGGCTTGTTCATGTGAATCTTCTTCTTTGGAGCTTGACTCATCACTATCACTCCATGTAGCCACCATAGCTTTTTTTTATACTTCTTGGGGTCCTTCTTAAGTTGTGGACATTCGGACTTAAAGTGCCCCAGTTTTTTACATTTATAACAAATAAGGGACTGCTCCTTATCCTTCTCCTTGCTATGCTCTCCTTTTGTAGGTGGCCTCTTCAAAAATCTTTTAAACTTTTTAGTGATGAGGACTATTTCTTTATCTTGCTCTTCCTTTTCTATTTTATCAGATGCCTCATCGAGTTGAGCAGTAGATTTGAGGGCGATTATCCTCTTCTTGTTGACATCTTCTTCTTGATGTTATTTCATGCTTAGCTCGTGTGTCATTAGCGATCCTAAAAGCTCCTCCAAGGATAAGACATTCAGATCTTTGGCTTCTTGGGTTACGGTCACTTTGGCTTTCCAAGTCTTTGGTAAAGATCTAAGAATCTTTCTCACAAGATCGCTGTTAGAATAAGACTTACCAAGACTTTTTAGATCATTAATAATATCTGTAAAATGAGTAAATATTTTAGTTATTGATTCATCATGCTCCATTTTAAAGAGTTCATATTTGTGCACAAGCATATTAATTTTTGATTCCTTAACTTGATCAGTGCCTTCATGTGTTACTTCTAACCTATCCTATATTTTTTTAGCCGACATGCATGTTGAAATACGATTAAATTCATTAGCATCTAAAGTATAATATAAAATATTCATGGCTTTAGCATTGAGTTGAGCTATTTTCTTGTCAACCTCATCCCATTCTCTTTCGGATTTGGTTGATTCTACACTATCAATTATCTTAGTGGATGTGTGTGGTCCATTAACTATGATACTCCACATATCATAGTCAAGTGCTTGAATAAAAATTTTCATCCAAGCTTTTCAATAAGTGTAGTTTGATCCATTGAAAAGTGAAGGTCGGTTTGTGGATTGCCCCTCGGCTAGTGAAGCACCAACTTGAGTTGCCATAGATCTTTAGCTCTTTGATGGTTAAATTAAAGTAGGACTAGAGCACCGACCTCTGATACCACTTGTTGTCCAATTATGCAACCCAAAAGGGGGGGTGAATTAGATTTTTAAAATTTTAAAGTTAATTTAGAACCACAAGGATTAAGTAATGATAAGCAAGTTATATGTAATAAGTGATTTAAGCAAAGTGTAGACATGAGATACAAGAATGCAAGAAAATAAAAAAATTTAGATAGGGAGCAAGTAAGCACACCATAAATAATCAAGGTTTATAGTGGTTCGCTGCCAATCTTGTACCTACATCCACTCTCCAAGCTCCTACTTAGAAATTTAAATCTACTAAAACGTATTCAACAAGAATACAATGTTGGTACCTCCGACTCTAGCTATCTCAAACTAGAACACTTATTTTTTAGGTACAACCCAATCCAATACAATTTGATTCAAGGTTCGGATCAACCTAAGTTTTGGAATCCTCCCAAAACTAAAGATCAAGACAAAAATAGAGTATAAGAGTTAATGACAAAGAAATACAAGTTTAGCTCCTTTAATGAGCAAATAGAACCTTAAATATACTTTACACAATAAGAAAGAAGCTTTTCTGATTCTCCTCAAGGTTGTTGAAGACTTGAATGAGCTCTTGAGGGGTTGGTGAACTTAAAATAAAAGCTTCTATTGCTTGAAGAAGACTTTTTGCTTATGGCTGAAATGAATGCTTGAAAACTTTATCTTTTTCCCTCCTTCAAGTGCCTTTATATCTTCAATAGATGCTAGAGAGAAATCTGGACAGGATTAGAGCCATTGGAGAGCATTAAATGAGCATTAAATACGGTCAAAATGAGCTGAAAAACTAGCCGTTAGGAAGATTTTCCGTCGTAGGGGTCGACTCATAGGGTCATCCCCTACACAGGGATCGACTCATAGGGTCGACCTCTATGGTGCAGAATAGAAGTGACTGTTTTGTATCTTTAGCTTGCACAAACAACAGAGGTCAACTCCTAGGATCGTCCCCTTTGGATGTGCCAGCCAAAAATAGCATGCCATTCAGCCCCTTTTGACAGGGGTCGATCCTTTTTTTTAAACTTGATTTTCTCTCAAAATGTACATCTAAAAAATATAAAATTACCTCAAATAGATCATAAATCTTCTGTTCTTACTCTTGAGGCTTTCGAATCAGAACTTGATAAAATTATGATTTTGCTTCTAAAATACAATAAATCTTTTTTCAAGGAAAAATCATTAGTAATCTCCTCAAATATTTTATAATCATCAAAATCAATTCATAGAGCAACAAGAGGTGAGTCCAAACTTACTTTGCATTTGACTTCACCACAATACTCAAACTGAACTCAATTGATCCTAGGGGCCAATGTTCACTTGATTTTAGTTAGGTTTGGGTTAATGCGGGATGCTGATTGGTTGTTTTTGGGCTAAGAAAGGGTGATGAGATCTCTACTTTATCTTGTTATGGGTGTTGCCTTTAAATTGATTTGAGATGAATATGCACAATCAATTTCAAACAAGAGGTTCTATATAACTAAATTAGATGCATGAAATTAATCAAACTTGAAAGCTTATCTTGTCTCCAGCGATCACCAAAAGAAAATCTAAGATGATGAATGCTTCTAACAATTAAGTTTCTACTCTTGTTATGCAATTTTTATTAGGTTTATGTAGATAAATTTTAAGTTAATTTAAAAAAATACAGTAATTAATACTAAAAAAATAGTTAGGATTAGGGTTAGGATGGATCTTACCATGCAAAATTGGAAGCTTTCTATCTCTATTTTATTTTTTATAAAAAAAATAATTAAAAAAATTAGTAAGCTATATTTACAAGAAAATCAAAAAAAATTAAATATTAAAATTGATGCCTTCCCTGATAATGGTGCCAAAAATTGATACGATCGTGATGTTGTCGTTAGGACACCGTAATTATCAATCAAATTTTGATTTCAATAAAAATTAAAAATATATAAAAAATAGTGAGTCAGGTCAAATCCACAGAGAAGGTAGAATTTTGATTTAAAATTTTTGATTTTATAAAAAAAATAAAATTTTGAAAAAAATAATTTAAGTCAAAAAATAAAAATTAAAAGTATGAAAAATAAATCTAGTACTAAGATCTACTATTTAGATCCTAGCATCTACATACAATAAAAATAAATAATAAAAATTTAAAGTACATAAAATAAATTGGTACTAAGATCTACTAACTAGATCCTAGCATCTAATTGTAATAAAAATTAAAGAAGAAAATAAATTTTACATTAATTGAAATTGAAATTCAAGTACAAAAAATTTAAAAAGAATAGTAAAATAAAAATAAAATTGCAATAAAAATTTAAAATTGATCAGTCCAGCCTCGTCAGGAAGATGGTTGATGACCTCTCCTTCCGTCGTACTCCGTAGAGCGAATCGATTTTTTTTCTTCTTTTCTTTAGGTCTCTAAAGCTATATAATATTTTTTTTCTATTTTTTTTATCTTTTTCATTGAATTTTTCTTCTTCCAAAGCTTATTCCCGGACCTCCTATTTATAGATAATTTTTTTATAATTTTTTGATAGGAAAAAGAGTCTTAAAACACTTAGAAATCATTTTAATCTTTTAGGAATATTTTTAGCCATCGGATCAGGCTTGAACCACCCAGATCTACTCTGAAAATCAATGTTTTAATCCTTATCAAAGTCGAATTCAATAATAGCTATCCGATCGTGCTTTGGATGAGATCTGAGCCGTCAAATCATGCAAAAGATTTCCTTAACATAGTCAGGAGCATCCTCAGTCGTTCGATCGCGTGATAGATCACTTCTGGGCCGTCGGATCATGTAGAAGAGTCTTATTCAAAGTCGGCAATGTGTCTGGACCATTGGATCTGATAATGGATACATTTTTGATCGTTAGATTGTGCAAAAACCCCTCTTATAAACTGGCTATGTATGCTGACTGTCGGATCTAGGTCAGGATGAATGTCAGCCATTGGATCACGCCCAGAATCCTTCGCCCACTGTGAACCACACCTGTGGATCGTGAAACTATTCTCGTGGACTATGCCCTGGCTTTATGGATCGAGCGATCGGTCCACCGTGCACTGAAGGTAATATTTTTTATTTTTTAGGATATTTTGGCTTGATTTTTGCTTCAATTTTTACTAAAAAATAAGAAAATATATATATTAAATTTCTTAAAATTTTTTTATTATTTTGATCCTTAAATTACTCAATTAAATCAATATTTATTTCCTATAAGTATCCTCTAATTTTATATTTTTTTAAAATTATTTATTTTTGTAAGAAAATCTAATTTATTAATGAAATTAGATTTTTAAGAAGATGTTAGCACCATAAATTATCAAAAATATCTTCAATAAATATAAAAATATATTATTTATCAGTAATCACCAGACCGTCTAGTTATTGGAGTAAGTAAGGTTTCATGACCCTCTCCTCCCATTCTATGGGGTGCTCTTCATGATGTGTAAGGGTGCCACTGTGAGGTCCCATGAAGAAGAAAGCAAAAAGAGAAAACTTACTTTCTTGCAAAATCTTAGATCTTGAAACCTCTAGGTGTTGTATGTGATGTAAGTTATAAAGATGGTTAGTTATATCTAGTCTTAATTAATCAAAATTATTTTGATTTAAAATCATAAAAATTTAAATTTGATCTAAAAGATTTTATAATTTGATGTAAAAGGTGTACATGAAAAAAAATATTTTCAAAATCTTAAACATGTTGATGCAAAACTTAATTAAGAATTAAGTGTTAAACTCCATAGATCTAGAATTATGATTTAGATCTAATGACATTGCATAAAATATGGGATATGGATTAGCTCAAATCAGGTCCTTCTCTTTAATTGGGTTGGACCTAAGGTTAGAATCAAAGAATTGATTGACCATATAGAGAAATTGATTAAATCTAACTAAATGTTGAATTAGATTAATCAAGATTTTTTTAGTACAATAGGTGTAGATGGTCAAGTCCATATCTTTGATTAGACCAAATGGATCTTGATTGTGGCTTAGTGGTTGAACCAGAATCATTAGGTTGGTCAAATTAAAACTAGTTAACCAATTGGTGTCTAAGATAAGTTTGATATTTCGATCGATGGTTTTTAATTGGGAGCGGCTTACCTAGCCATTTTGATGGTGTCTAAGGCAAGCTTAGCAGACCCTCCCACCGATCTCACTTACCTGGCCAGTTTGGTGAACTAGAGTTTAGTTAGATCGTTAAGTAATTCAAGTTAGCCCTTGCCATTAAGGTTGATCAATGTGACTGATCTAGGTGCCAGTTCAATCAGCATGACCTAACCTGATTCAGTGACTTGGTGAAGTCAGTGAGAGGATTGTGGTCTACTGATTGATCTTTTTTTCTCTCTTCTTCTCTAAATTGATTAAATCTTCTAATTATTAGATCCTTAAAATGAGCTAGTTATGGTGATAACTAGATCATAGTCTCCCATTAAGGTGAATGGTAATGGATCCTTTATTTATGATTGACATTGCAGATGCCATTCGTCTGGTGTTCATTCTGAATGATGGAATTATCATTCATCATATAATGACTCTGTTGAACTATCTGATAATGATTGGGTTGATCGAGCCATCCTCGAACCTAATCACTCATTGGTTAGAATCACTGAGTAGGTTCATGTTAATGGTTTGACCTAATCAAAACTTTCAGTGGAGGCCCATCGCCTACTGAAATAAAATTTGAGGCTAAATTAAATATTACCTGCTAAGGAATGAAAGTAATTCCTCGAATTGAAAGTAGAGGTTACTAATTCGTATAAAATAGTAGGAGAACCTTTAGACTAAAGTCCATATCTTTAGGATCAACAAATTTATATACTAATTAGGTTTTGTGTTTTCCTTATGTGTGCAACTATAGCCTCAAACTTGTCGGTCTGATCACTGTGGGACAGTGAGAAGATTATCGGATCAAATTTTGATAATTGGTATCGAAAGTTAAAGATTATCATGGAGCATGAGCGGATCCTTTATGTGATAATGGATCCGATACCTGAGGAGCCTACTCCTAATATCCGAGGAGCAGTCCGAGATACTTATTTGAAGTGACTCAACGATCGCACTACGATTTGTTGCTGTTGGATGTGTATCCTAGAAGCCAATCTTGGCTGACACATACTTTTCTCTAAGGCATATTTTGTACTTGTTGGGCAGTCTTAATAACCAATCATGTTTATGTGTCTATAATTTATCCTAAAAATTAATAAAGATGATTTTATATATTCTCAAGGTGATGAGAATTTGAGACATACATCATTAGTGGTTAATTTCTAAATGCTCCTGATCAAAGGATCGTCACAGAGGACAGTGATCAATCCATTCGAGATCGATGCACAGATCACCTCTCTTTAGGACAAATAAGTCTTGAGTCTGCAGTGTAGAGATACTGGGGTGAGAGTGTAGGTGGTTGTTAGAAAATAACTTACACTGAGCGTGACCAATACGAGAAACCACTTAGATGTCTACTCATTCGTCAGTGATTTTCTCGATGCTGCAGTGGTGTGACTGATCCTTTGACCTGAGGTGTGTTTGTTATTTGCAGCGAGGCTATATAGTTTGACTGCACATTTTCTTGATCCCTAGCCATATAGATCCTTACTGTGTATGTTGGCTATGTAGGTTTAGGTTCGTTATTTGGAGTAGGATGCATCTAGATGGAATCTATCGATCTTGGTAGAAACAGAAAAGTCTTATATGATTTGTAAGACTGAGTTCAGAAAATCTCTGGCCAGAGTAAGTGTGAATACTAAAAAAAAATTTTCATGAGATTCATAAATAAACTCGAGTCGATCCAATCTAACATATGACTGACGATGGAGTTTGATGAGTTCTCCATGACCTCCGTCAAGTCGGGACTCTCGATAGAGGGATTATATCATATGATAACTGCACCTAGAGGTTTATTTTTTTGTTCTACTGGATTGTCACTATATGTTGTGGGATGTTACTGGTGGATCGTGAGAACTCACTAAAATCATTTTTGGATCACCGATCTTTGTTGAAGTGAGTTGGAATCATTTTAGCCCATCGAAAATAATTTTGATGATACTATGATAAAGATCATGGTATGTCCCACTACCAGGCAGAATAGAATTTGAGGGGTCATACACAAAAAGAGCTTGACCTGATAAATGGCTTGGATCATATTCAAATTATCAATCAGATTGATAGTTTGAATTTTAGAAACTGCTAATTTGTAAGCGTTACAGTTTTGGCAGCTGCTAATTGTTAGCATAAAAAATTAATTACAAGTGTTGTAATTTTTGGAGACTAATTAAATTATAAATTAATTTTTAATTAATTTAATTTAAATTAAATTAAATTAAATATTAATTGGGTTCAATTATCCAAATCAGATTTGGATTTCAAACCTGATTGGATCAGGCTTGACAGTCTTTCTGAATTCGACTCGTTTCGAACTTGATTTGAATCCGATTGAGGCTCTATTTGAACCAGATGAACCATGACTCAGAGAGCCCAAGTTTTTTGAGACTCTCTTTAGAAATCACCCTAAAAGGAAAAGTGGGGCATTATTTTTTTATGTCCTTATTCATCTTGCGCGCGTGAAGGAGAGGGGGCGCCAATAGTTAGCGCCCCACCTTATCTGGGTTTTCTTTTTCTTTCAATTTTTTTATTTAAATTTGATTAAAAATAGGATTAAATCATATTTGATTGGGTGTATAAGAAATTAATTTTGTATGATAAAAACTTCTTGAAAAGTGGATGTGCGCTAAGAGATTACCGTGAAAGTTTTCTTGCGACTTCCTTTTTGGCGCACAAAAATTTTTCATTCCTTTTCCACATCATTCATTCCTATTTTGGATAAGATTTGACCTTATCTCTAAGGGGCATGAAGGAGAGGTGGCATGGTTTTGGTTTTTGTATGACAAAAATTAAGAATAGGGTGTGGCGTGCGTGAGATAAGTGAGACCTTTCTTTCTTACCACCAACTTTCTCTCCCAATGCCTCTTTCTCCTTTCATTCTTACGTCCCAAGGTCCAGATCTGATAGAGATTAAATCTAAGAGAAAAAAATAGAGAGAAAAAAATAGAAGAAAAAAGATTCTTCTTCTCTTCATGATGATCTGGTTTAGATCCCGTCGGATATGCACGAAAGAATTCGCGCAGCGATCAACTTCTTCAAGATTTGAAAGAAGAGATCAAGATCCAAGGATGAAGAGCGAGATCTGCAAAGTGCTAGCACATCGGTGATCTTGATACTCCAATCTGATGGCTCTATATGGATACCAATAGAGGTTGGGCGCATGCGCGGCTACAATCAGAATCCGGGACATCCACAGGATCCGAGGTATGGAGATCCGATCTCCATTTGTTTTTCTAACAATTCATTTTCTATTTCAGATTTCAGATCATGGTTACATGTTTGTATCAAGATCTTTACTATGATTTTCAGATCTGATCTGGTATATAAATAAATTAAAATTATTTTAATTTATTTATTCTACTACGTAGATGTCTAGAAGAAGTTTTGAACTACATGTACGAAATCGTAGTATTTTCTAATAGCGGTATCAGAACACAGATTCTGATACAAATATGAAACCTCCTTAGATCTGATATCTGATTTGTAAAAATTAGATCTGAAGGTTAATAAGATGATCACATCATTCTGAAATAAGGTTGTCCTGACATAACCCTTGTTATGCTGAACGGTTGTCCTAGAACAATGTAGAACATCGATTAAAGTTAGATTTGATTTTCTACATATTGTAATATGATTATAGGATTATTTTAGATCTGAAATTATTTTAGATGTGAAATAAATCATGAATTATTCAGATCTAAAATTAGTTTTAGATCTGAATACTTTAATTAGTGTGTAATTTGGATCTAGTATGTTTGCTGAAATTCTTTCTACATGCATAGATTTAATATTATTATTCATATGTTTAACATTTGAAAGATAATTAGATCTAATTTTTAATTGATTACATATATGATCTGTTAGATTAAATTCTTAGTAGCTTAGTAATCGAATTGGGATAGTCACCATAGTCGTCCGATCATAAGATGATGAAGGAATTAAAGTCCCTCTCTTGCCCATTCGATGGGTTCTTTCTTACGACATGTAGGGGTGCCGACTGTGATGTTTTCTATGAAGATGAATAGCAAACAAAAAATTATATGTGTAACATATTTTAATTTAAATTAGATTATGCATGTATTTTTATGTATTTTAGATCATAAAATATTATATTTGATATATTGTTTGACAATCGATCTAAAACTTAATTTCTGCAAATCTCTAGATCCAAAATCCTAGGCTTATTTGCATGAGAGCATGAAACTATGACTGATATGCCTGTGGAGCTCACTCAATTCTTGATTGGGTTGACTCGAGTGCTTGGTGGGTTGACTCATTTTTGTTGGAGTCAACTCAAGACCCTAGTAGGTCAGCTCATTTACTGATGGGCCGACTCAATTGTGCAGACTAAGTCTATAGGTTTATGTTTGTCTCAGTGTGTGCTGACTCACTGTGATAAATCAATTTATATACCAGGATGAATCATCTCGATTATGCAAACAGCGATATTGTATAAGATACAACACAAATGATTTAGATTAAAAAATATTTCGAGATCTAAACTTAAACCCATGTATATAATGCACTTAATTAAAAATTAAGATTTGAAATTAAAAGATCTAAAATTACAAATTTAAGATCTAAATTTCAATGCATAAAATATAGACTTTCGGATATGGGTTGAACAAATTAGGTTTAGAGACTAAACTACAACTAGGGTCATTGATTAGATTAGGTTAGAATCCTTTTCGATTTTGAGCAGTTGATCGAATCTAATCAAGAGTTGATTAGGATTAGGTCAAAGGGGCTCAAAATCGAATTTAGTTGTAATTGATCAAATTGATTCACATGTGATGTGAATTGATTAAGTCAAGATCAAATTTGGCTCAGTAGTTCGAGCCGAGATCTATAGGTTAACCTAATTAATTCTAATCAATCAATTTGGTATCTAAGGCAAGTACTAGATGGTGGCTATTTAATTAGTTTCGTTATCTGATCTGACCAATTCGTTAGTATCTAAAGAAAGCAACGGGGGGATCCCCACTCATCTTTACTTATCGTGCCATTTTGGAAGATTATATTTTGTATTAGGTTATCTATTGATCTGAGTTCACCCATGCCGACTAGATTGGTTAGACATGAAATATGCTAACCTAAGTCATACTAGTCACTACATCAGATGTATGTGACTAATTAGAAGAGATTTGAACCCAAATCTTCTCACTGAATATTAAGTCTACTGGTCTTCCACCATTGTAGAGATACGGGTGTCTTTTCTGATGTTGATCGTTCTCGACTGGTTACAGTGGTTCGGTTGCATCAGGAAAGCATAACCACTCTATTGACATCAGATGCCCCAAGGTAAAGATGGGGTTAGTCCCAATAACTGTTAGGTGAGAGACCCAATGATGGTTTTGCTCTCGCTGGTAAACGATGGATCGGACTTAACTAAGGAATGTGCCAATAACTGTTAGGTGAGGCCACAGGACTTAGAGACCAAGTTGCTGTAATATACTTAAAGAAGCATCTGGATAAAGAATTATCCATGCATTAATATATGTGTCATCAATAATTATTAGGTGAGGTGCCATAAATCGATGAGACCATAGCACCCACTAGAACCATTTATCACGTTAGGGTTTTCATTTCTCCACCCGAAGAGTGTGGAAGACTCGAAAAATTAGTGGGAGCCTTTTGTTTATTTTTAAAGTCTCTAGAATAAACTATTACAAATACGATCATCTAATTAAAATTTTACTCTCTATGATTAAATTTTCAGCTTCCAACACTCTAGCTCGAATTCTAGATATCTACTACTTAACCGAAATCGATTACATATTCTGGCTCAGAAATCTAAGAATACTTTTTAGCTTTTAAAAATTAAGTCATGTTCTTGATCAGGTTAACCCAATATCATCAGCTTGTCCAATCCATAGTCAATGAGCTATACTTGATAAATAATTGGACATTGACAATTAGGTTAAATGCTATAAATTGGATTCCATAGTCGATGAGATCCGATATATGCATAAGGATATATAAACTGCCAATGATATGTTAATTCATCTGCAATAGTTGTGAGATGATCAGAGTTGCACAATGCATAAGATGCGTAATGGGCAGTTTGTCCATGATCGATGATCAAGGGCATTAAAGAACTTGAAAAGCTCGATATGACCATGCATAAGAAATTATTAATGGTGATCCTGTAACTTCTAATTCATATGGATAGTTTATGAAACTATTATATGAATAAATATTATAGCATCTTAACTGAATTGGTTGATATGCTGGTAACTAAGGGACCTTGAAAAGTTCAGAGGTACATACCTAGAGAATCTAAAAGAAATATTTACATACATTTGGAAGGTATGTCGAATTGCTCAAAATTGATCTTACGATTTTTTTCTTTTTTATTAGACTTTAGTGTATATTACACACTTTAATATAAGATTTAAGGAAGGAAGAGGACTGAGGGAAGGTGAAGTGACTCTTTTGAGTCGGCAATTGTGCAAAAGTTGCACTGAGGCTGTGAGCACCTAATCTCAGTGATTATCGTTTAGATTTAATTTTTGTCATTTACATGGTGTGATGCATTTGTAAAAAATTATTTGAGCAAAATAGTAAATGCCATTAGGTCTGAGAGATTTAGAACCAGATAACTTGAAGTATATAGATGGTTCTTTTGGCTAGGTCATGTATGAAAAGAAATGATTTGCCGACTGAAGAAAATGGGCCTTTGGGCTCATTGACTGTTAAGTTATATCTAGTTTGTGAATCATCTCTTTGAGGATTAATGACCAAGCTATCCTTTATGGGTTAAAAGAATAGGATTATTGAAATACTAATCTTAGTACACATACGATGTGCATGGCCCATTTGATGAGCCAGACTAGGAGATTATCACTACTTCATCATCCTTATCCATGAACAGTCATGGTATAGGTATATATGTGAGATATAAATCTGAAAAATTTTGAAAAGTTCAAAAAATTTAGATGTGAAATAAACAAGATAAATCAAAAATATTTTAAAGGTACTTCGATCAGATCGAAGATGCAATACCAAATAGAAAATTTATCGATTATCTAAAGAAGTGGCACAGTGTCATGATGGAATTCTCTTTGTACACCTCAGCTCAATGATGTATCTGTGAGAAGCGATGGCACTATATGAGATATGGTTCAGTCCATCATGAATATCACTAGTTTAATTATTATTTTTTTAAGAACAAGATTTAATTTTTAAAATCTAAATTAGGTTTCCTCTAAAATTGATTTTATCACACTATATGAGATAGGATATGGTGGACAAGTTAGAGGATAGGTCTGTGAGAACTCGTTTATAGGGTATTCCAAAAGGTGTTTGAGATATCACTTTCTCTTTCCAATAGTTTACAATGTGATTGTGAGCAATCATACTGTTTTCTTGAAAACAGTGGAAGGATGAAATCAAAGAAAAATCTCTTAAAAATAATGAGTCACAGGACCTATACAACCTATTTAAGATGAGCTAGTATATATAATACTTCCTCCATCTCGTAGATCTAGTAGGATCTCCTATCCTTTGGAAAGATACTTGGTATTCTTACAAAAAATTTAGAGAAAGTATTTCTCGAGGAAGATTGGGAACATAGGGATGATCCCAAAATCTACAGCAACATGATATGAGGAATTATTTAGTTACATGAAGATTAGTGGGAGGGTTCTATGCTGACATCAGTTATGATGTGGTTATATATAGAATTTTTTTTTCAAAGATCTAGGTCAAACATTCTAGAAATAAAAGATCTTTAGAGATAGATCCTAAAAAAATATTTGGTTTTCACAGATAAGTACATAAAAGAGGTGCTAAAAGGGTTCAGCATTGAAACCTCCAATAGGGATCCATTATCCTCTTGGACATAGGTATATGCCATGCTATGTACTTGACTTGCTATATCTTGCTGTGAAAGTTATCAGTAGATATTAGTCAAATCCAGGCTGGGAGCATTGGATTGCTGTGAAAATATCCCTAAGTACTTGAGAAGCACTAAGGAATTATTCTTCATTTTTTAAGAAAGATTAGAGCTAAGAGTGGAAGAATACACTGATGCTGATGGTAGAATATCTACATTAGCATGTATTCTTGAGTTATATTAGTTTGATTTATTGGAAGGGTTCCAAATAATCGACTAGTGAAAGCTGAATATACTGTAGATGTATAGGATGTGTTCTGGTTCTTATGATAGTTGCAAAACTAGATGCCATTCATTAGATGCTATGACATTGTACTGCAAAGATAATGGTCCATAGCCCTCGCTAAGGAACCAAGGTCTTACCAGAAGTCCATGCACATAGAACAGATATATGCGATTATATCAAGTAGAAATATACGGAGGTGAAGAGAGTAGACTCCACATGATAGTGGTAGGCCCAAGTCACTTAGCCAGCTAAACACTGAAACCTATCTTCAGAAGATGGGGCTCAGGTATATGGCAGATTGACTTTAGTACAAGTGAGAGTTTATTGGATGTGTGCCCTAGAAGCTAATCTTGACTGACACGTATTTTTTTTAAGATATATTTTATACTTGTTGGGCAGTCTTAATAACCAATCATGTTTATGTGTCCATGATTTATCCTAGAACTTAACAAAGATGATTTTGTATATTCTCAAGGTGTTAAAAATTTGAGACATACATCATTAGTAATTAATTTTTAAATACTCCTGATCGAAGGATCATCACAGAGGACAGTGATCAATCCATTCGAGATCGGTGCACGGATCACCTCCTTTTAGGGCAGATAAGTCTCCAGTCTGCGGTGTAGAGATACTGGGGTGAGAGTGTTGGTGGTTGTTAGTGAATAACTTGCACTGAGCATAACCAACACGAGAAACTACTTGGATGTCTACTCACTCATTAGTGATTTTTTCGATGCCGCAGTGGTGTGACTAATCCTTTGACCTGCAGTGTATTGACTATTCGTAGTGAGACTATATAGTTTGACTGCACATTTTCTTGATCCCTAGCCATATGGATCCTTGCTGTGTATGTTGGCTATGTATGTTTAGATTCATTATTTGGAGTAGGATGCATCTAGATGGAATCTATCGACCTTGGTAGAAACGAAGAAGTCCTATGCGATTCGTAAAACTGAGTTCAAAAAATCTCTGGCCAAAGTAAGTGTGAATACTAGAAAAGAGTTTTCATGAGATTCATAAATAAACTTGAGTCGAGCTAATCTAGCATATGACTGACGATAGAGTTTGACGAGTTCTCCATGACCTCGGTCAAGTCGGAACTCTCGATAGAGAGATTGTATCACATGATAACTGCACCTAGGAGTTTATTTTTCTATTCTGCTAGATTGTCACTACATGTTATTAGATGTCACTGGTGGATCGTGAGAACTCACTAAGATCATTTTTGGATCAACGATCTTTATTGAGGTGAGTTGAAATCATTTCAGTCCATCAAAAAGAGTTTCAATGATACTGTGATAGAAATCATAGTATGTCTCACTACTAGACAGCATAGAACTTGAGGGGTCATATACAAAAGGAGCTTAACCTGATCAATAACTAGGATCATATTCAAATTATCAATCAGATTGATAGTTTGAATTTTAAAAACTACTAATTTGTAAGCATTACAATTTTGGCAGCTGCTAATTGTTAGCACAAAAAAATAATTGCAAGTGTTGTAATTTTTGGAGACTAATTAAATTATGAATTAAGTTTTAATTAATTTAAATTTAATTTAATTTAATTTAATTTAATATTAATTGAGTTCAATTATCCAAATCAGATTTAGATTTCAAGTCTGATTGGATCAGGCTTGACAGTCTTTTCGAATTCGACTCGTTTTGGACTCGATTTGAACTCGATTGAGGCCCTATTTGAACCAGATAAACCATGACTCAGAGAGCCTAAGTTTTTTAAGACTCTCTCTCCAAAAATTATATCAAAAAAAGAAGTGAGGCATTATTTTTTCACATCCTTATTCATCTTGCGCGCATGAAGGAGAGGGGGCGCCAACTATTGGCGCCCCACCTTATCTAGGTGTCCTTTTTCTTTCAAATTTTTTTTTATTTGAATTTGATTCAAAATAGAATTAAATCATCTCTGATTGTGTGTGTAAGAAATTAATTTTGTGCAACAAAAAATTCATGAAAAGTGGATGTGTGCTAAGAGATTACCGTGAAAGTTTTTTTGCGACTTCCTTTTTGGTGCACAAAAATTTTTCATTCCTTTTCCATGCCACTCATTCTTATTTTGGATAATATTTAATCTTATCTTTAAGGGGCATGAAGGAGAGGTGGCATGGTTTTGGTTTTTGTATGACAAAATTTAAGAATAAGGTGTGGACTACATGAGATAAGTGAGACCTTTCTTTCTTACCACCAACTTTCTCTCCCAATGCCTCCTTCTCCTTTTATCCTTACGTCCCAAGGTCCAGATCTGATAGAGATTAGATCTAAGAGAAGAAAAAGAGAGAGAAGAAGAGAAAAAAAATGGTTCTTCTTCTCTTCATGATGATCTGGTTCAGATCCCGTCGGATCTGTGCGAAGGAATTCGTGCAGCGATCAACTTCTTCAAGATTTGGAAAAAGAGATCAAGATCCAAGGATGAGGAGTGAGATTTGCAAGATGCAAGCATACCGGTGATCTCGGTACTCTGATCAGGTGGCTCCGTATGGATACCAATAGAGGTCGGGCACATGCGCGACTACAATCAGAACTCGGGACATCCGCAGGATCCGAGGTATGGAGATCTAATCTCTGTTTGGTTTTCTAACGGCTCATTTTCTATTTCAGATTTTAGATCATGGTTACATGTTTGTATCAAGATCCTTCCTACGATTTTCAGATCTAATATGATATGTGACTAAATTAAAATTATTTTAATTTATTTATTTTTACTGCGTAGATGTCTAGAAAAGGTTTTGAACTATACGTATGAAATCGTAGTATTTTCTAATAGTTGCATCATGCAGGCCTCCATGAATGACGAGTTCAATTGGAAGTTTGAAGAGGCTCAACCAGAGAAAATACTTCAAGTGTTGAGGGATTCCTTTGGTACTCCTGACAATATTGAGTGGCACAAGACTAGTGACACCGTTTTCAACATTCAGATGAGGGAGGGTGCATCTGTTACCGATCATATATTATACATGATCAAGCAGATTGAAAAACTGAGCAAACTCGGCTTCCCCTTGCATGAACAGCTGGGGAAGGATGCGATCCTGAACTCCCTACCCAAGTCCTACCTGCCATTTCTCAGTCATTTTAGAATGACGAAGCTATAGTCAACTACTGCGGTTTGTTGGGATTGCTACAGACTTTTGAGAAAGATCAACAGCTCCATAAGGAGATGGTGAATCTAGTGGAAGGATCTTCTTCAGGTAGTCATCATCCCTTTAAAAAAGAAAAAAAGAAGAAGAATAAGGTGCCTGGTGCTGGAAGTCAGTCTTAGAAACTCAAGTTCAAGGCTAATCAAAGTCAGGCAGAGTGTTTCATTTGCAAGAAGTAGGATCACTAAAAGAGGAATTATCCTCTGTATATCACTTTTCTTGATCCGAACAGACCAAAGAAGAAGAAGCAATCAGTTACTAGACAAGGTACTTATGTGATAACATCTTATAACTTCTCTCTTTTTGATACAATGATCTGGATATTGGATATCGATAGTCCTATTCACATTTACAATTTATTGTAGGATCTTCAAATCACTAAGAGATTTAGAGATGGCGAGAGATTCCTGAATATTAGAGATGGAAGATCAGTTTCAGTTCTAGCCTTAAGAATCATCCAGCTTGTATTCGAGTTTCATTACATTGTTCTTGATGAGTGTCATTACTGTCCTAGTTTTCTTTTAAATATTATTTCTATAGGCCTCTTGGCCAATTCCAATTATAAAATATCAATAAAGAAAAACTTTTATAATATCATTTTGAATGGTGTTACAATTTTACGTAGACAGCTGAACAATGGTATTTATGTTGTATCTAGGTCTAATATAATGTATATTTCAAATAAACATCCTAGAACAGATGATGTCACAGATGCCTACCTTTGGCATTGTAGGTTAGGTCATATCAATAAAAATAGGATGAATAAGTTAGCTCAAATAGGGATTCTTGATAAAGACGATTATGGATCGTTACCTACCTGTGAGTCTTGTTTGCTTAGAAAGATAACCAAGTCATCTTTTACTGAAAAAAGTGAACGAGCCAGTGATGTACTGGGTCTAATACGTACTGATGTATGTAGATCCATGAGCACATGTGTCAGTGGAGGGTATAGCTATTTGATTACATTCATAGATGACCTATCTAAGTATGGGTATGTCTACTTGATAAACACAAGTATAAATCATTTGAAATATTCAAACGATTCCATAATGAAGTAGATAAACAAGCTGAAAAAAGTATTAAAATTCTTTGATCTGACTGAAGAGGTGAATATCTCTCTAGTAAATTTTTGACATATCTAGGCGAGAATGGAATTCTCTTCCAGTGGACCCCTCTAGGGACACCACAGCATAATGGCATCTCGAAAAGGAGGAATCGAACCTTGTTGGACATAGTTCGGTCCATAATGAGATTTGCAACTCTATCAATCTCTTTTTGAGGATATACACTTGAAACAGCCTGTCTTATGCTCAATAATGTACCGAGCAAGTCAGTTAGTAAGACACCATATGAGATATGGTCAGGACGTAGGCCAAACCTCTCTTACTTTAGGGTCTGGGGGTGTTCAGCTTATATTAAATGATTACAAACTGACAAGCTCAGTCCTAGGTCCAATAAGTGTAATTTTGTAGGGTACCTCAAAAAAATAAGAGGATATTACTTTTATCTGCCCACTAAACAAAAGGTGCTTGTCAGCAGTAAGGCACATTTTTTGAAAAAGAAATTTTTTAGTGAAGGAATAAGTGCCTCTAAAATCGAACTTGATGAAATTCGATAGATAGAATAACCGACACCAATGATTGAATCTGAACCAGATTTGATAAGATCAAATTTGGAGCTCAATGAACAAACATCCTTAAGGCGATCCGGTAGAATACCGCATCAGCCGGACAAATACTTAGGTTTCTTGGTTCGGGATGGAGATCCTATTGAACTCGATGAGAACAATGAGGATCTGATCACCTATATGGATGCAATGCAGAGGTCTGATTCTGACAAATGGCTTGAAGCCATGAAATCCAAAATGGAGTCCATAAAGGTCAACGATGTATGGACATTAGTTGATCCACTTGAAGGGATTAAATCCATAAGGTGTAAGTGGGTCTTCAAGAGGAAGAAAGGCGCAGACAAAAAGGTGGAGAACTATAAAGTCCGTTTGGTTGTCAAGTTATTGTCAGCATTATGGTATTGACTATAACGAGATATTTTCTCCTGTGGCAATGCTCAAATCCATTCGGATCAGCTTGTGATAGCAGCATACTTAGACTATGAAGTCTGACAGATGGATGTGAAGACAACTTTCTGAAATCAAAAGCAGAACGAAGAGGTGTACATGATATAACTTGAAAGGTTCACATCCACAGATGAGTCCAAAGTGTGCAAGCTTCAGAGATCCATTTATGGATTGAAGCAAGCATCTTGGAGTTGGAACATACATTTTGATAAGGTGATTAGAATGTATGGCTTTGTTAGGAATGGAGAGGAACCCTGCATATATAAGTGGGCAAATAGTTCAATAATTATATTTTATTGCCCAGTTATGCAACTCAAGAGAGGGGGTGAATTGAGTTTTTGAAAATTTAAAGTTAATTTAGAACCACAAGGATTAAGTAATAATAAGCAAGATATGTGAAGTAAGTGATTTAAGCTAAGTATAGAAATGAGATGCAAAAATGCAAGAAAATAAAAAAATTTAGATAGAGAGTAAGTAAGCACACCACAAATAATCAAAGTTTATAGTGGTTCGGTGCCAACCTTACACCTACATCCACTCCCCAAGCTCCTCTTGGGAATTTAAATCCATTAAAATATATTCAACAAGAATACAACATCGGTACCTCCGACTCTAGCTATCTCAAGCTAGAACACTTATTTTTTGGATACAAGCTAACCCAATATAATCTGATTCAAGGTCCGGATCAACCTATCTAAGTTTTGAAATCCTCCCAAAACTAAAGATCAAGACAAAAATAGAGTATGAGAGTTAATGATAAAGAAATACAAGTTTAGCTCCTTTAATGAGCAAATAAAACTTTAAATACACTTTACACAATAAGGAAGAAGCTTTTCTGATTCTCCTCAAAATTGTTGAAGATTTGAATGAGCTCTTGAGGAGTTGGTGAATTTGAAATGAAAGCTTCTTTTGCTTGAAAAGAGCTTTTTGCTTAGGGCTGAAATGAATGCTTGAAAACCTTCTCTTTTTCCCTCCTTCAAGTGCCTTTATATCTTCAATAGATGCTAGAGAGAAATCTGGATAGGATTACAGCCGTTGGAGTGCATTAAATAAGCATTAAATACAGCCAAAATGAGTTGAAAAATTAATCATTACGGAGATTTTCCATCGTAGGGATCGACTTATAGGATCATCCCCTGCACAGGGGTCGACTCATAGGGTCGACCTCTGTGACGTAGAATAAAAAGTGATTGTTCTGTATCTTTGACTTGCACAGACAATAGAGGTCGACCCCTAGGGTCATCCCCTTTATGTGTGTCAGCCAAAAATAGCTTGCCATTCAGCTCTTTTTGACAGGGATCGACTTATAGGGTCGACCCTTTTCTTTAAACTTGATTTCTCTCAAAATATACATTCAAAAAATATGAAATTACCTCCAATAAATCATAAATCTTCTATTCTTGCTCTTGAGGCTTTCGAATCAGAACTTGATAAAATTATGATTTTGCTCCTGAAATATAATAAATCTTTTTTCAAGCCAAAATCATTAGTAACCCTCTCAAATATTTTGTAATCATCAAAATTAATTCAAGGAGCAATAATCTCCTCCTTTTTGATGATGACAAAATACTTGAGCAAAAATAAAATATAACATATATAAAGTATTGATTAAGAATTTTCAAATTTATGAAGATGCATCACTTAAATATTATAGCTAATTATTTGAATAAAATACATCATGAGTAGTTTGAACATTAGTTTGAAAATTACTTATAAGATTATTTTTTTTGACAATTTTTTTTGACAATTTTGCTTATTGCCCGATTTTATTTCTCTACTCCTCCTTTTTGACAACATCAATTAAGATCTTAAGAGATTTTTAAAGAAAAATAAAAAAGACTCTCCCTCACTATAGAAATCATAAAGGACATTTCAATTTACTCATATAGAAGATATTGCCATTCATAATATTTCATAGCACATATATGAGGTATTTTTCATATCACATAATTAA
This sequence comes from Elaeis guineensis, assembly GCF_000442705.2. NCBI lineage: Eukaryota > Viridiplantae > Streptophyta > Magnoliopsida > Arecales > Arecaceae > Elaeis > Elaeis guineensis. Next base: position 105,647,955 of record NC_025997.2, on the reverse strand, counting down.
GACATTTCAATTGATGCCATTCATAAAAATCAATCCAAATGACATTCATAGAAGTTAAAAGCATATATATATATATATATATATATATATATATATATATATATATATATCCAAAATATGACTGAAGAATTATCAGATACATAAGTATCACAATACATAAGAGTCAAGTCAAAATACATAGGTCATACAAAAATCATGAGTAACAAAAAATATAACTATCCATGAGTCAATCAGCCAACAAATACAAAGACCATAAGCTAGATCCTAGACATAAAAGATTAACTATACTAGATCTAATAAATATCATAGCTAGAGGCATCAGAATCAAAGATATGATGAGGAGTCTCAGGATCAAAGCCACGGGCATGTCCTCGACCATGTCTGCCTCGACCATGGGTAGAAGTACCGACATGAGCAGAAGGGCGAGAAGGCCCTGGAGCTTGGGAAGATATGGACTCTACTAGGAGAACAAGTCTGATGGTGTCCAATTATTTCAAAACTATCGACATGGACTGCATCAAGGTACCAATCTGAGTAGAGACAGCCTCACTGGAGTCTCTGATCTCTCTCCTAAAAGAATCAAAGCCACTCTACAAAATGTCTCGAAGCCTAGCTACCTCTGCAGACAGGTTGGAGACCTCCATGATATCCTCATGCGATTGGGGATGGGCTAAGGCTAATACCTATCTCTGCAAATCTAAAACTCTATCCGTCAGTCTCAGAATACATCCCCCAAGCTCCTCAATTCATGCGGACTGAGCTGTAAGCATCTGAAAGACAGTAGAGATATGAGAGATCATAGTCTGGTCTGAAACAGCCTGAGATGTCATCCTCTGAGTAAAACCTGAGGTAGCAAACTGTTGGGATAAAATGAAAGCAACATGCTAGGACATCAACTCAATCTGATCGTCTGCAAGTCTGATCTCTGAAGGATCTACTCTGCTCCCTGACTGTGGTACAGAAGCATCCCTCCTTACTGACTCTAAGGGACCAGTCTCGTGATCAGACCTAAACTGAATATCAAGAAATGCTCTGTGATCACGAGGAGGTGAAGACGGTCCCTCCTCCTCTTCTCTCTCCTCTGCTCTCTCCTCAACACCCTTCGATCAACCGCCATCAGTCTTTGAAAAACTCATGCGATGCAGTGTGTGGCAGTTGATGGTATCAGAATGCGATAATCTGGTGATTGCCTTCCCCTCAAAATAGACTCCGAACCTCCTAAAGACCAGGATGAGTGTCATACCATAAGGCAAGTGAGCCTTAAACCTATTTAGGGTCTTTCTCATAGCATCAAACATCAAAGCAGGAAGGTTCAAGGGGGTCTCGGTGATCATATAATACATGATGCATATATCCCTATCAGATAAGAGGTCATGCCTACCACTTTTAGGGACAAAAAGTTTGGCACCATGTGATGCAAAAATCTCATCTCTATTGAAAGTATCCTTGCTTCTAATTTATTTAAATTTTTAATAAATTATCTCCCTAAAATAACACTTAGTCCCTCTTCTTTGATTGGGAGCTCCAAATGAGTATAACCTTCACAAGGCAAGTGCAAGATTTATCCCAAATGCAATGGATCAAGAACAATGTTAACACTTTTCACTGAAGATTTTACTGTTCCATTGTAGTAACTTAAATTTAAATAGAATTCTCTGACCAAATTAACATAAGTATTTTTCTTCAATAGACAGTAAAACTCCCATCTTTGACTTTTAATTTTTAATCCAATTGAGAATCTCTCTTTTTTAAAAAACTTAAAATCTATGTTCTTCCCGGATTCTACTTTTCGATTAGAGAGAGGTACCTTGCTTGGACTAAGTGGAGACTGTGAAGAAGCAGGAGCAGGATCTAGAACTGAGGTTGGAGCAGGAGAGGGCTAGGCTACCATTCTTTTTCTGCGCACATCCTCCTCTAACCCACGAACAGACTTTTTTCTCTGTGGTAGCTTCAATTTGGGAGCCATTTCGGATAAGAGAGACTTGCAAATAGTTTAGGAGACCTAATGAGAGGTAGAGTGAAAATAATTTTAGAGAAAAAATAAAGATTTTGAGAAGATAGACCCTCAGTTTGGAGAAGAGGGTTTGAAGCTAGGGTAAGCTTGATCTGTCCAAACGAAGAAGAAAAAGAAAGGGGATTAAGTTCCTAAAAGGGTGATTTGAAGGGAGAAACATGGAGGGAAGAGAGATTTTAAGAGAATTTTTGTGGTTGAGAGAGTGGAGAGGGAGGAGATTTTTGTTCAGTGGGATGAGGAAGACGAAAGGCAAAGGGTCGGCTCCTTTACAAATGGAGATTTCCCAATAAAATAGAGCGTCCGATGGATTTTAATGAAAATTATAAGTTTACCCTAAGATCGACCCTATGGATCGACTCATGGTTAGAAAAATTCAAAAAAATGATGGAAAAATTTTGAAAATAAAAATTGAAACTTGAGAGAAGGGTGTCTATTTAAGAGATTAATCATATGAAGGATAGTTTTGAGTGTTTAACAAAGGAGAGAAGAGGATTAAGTTCAAAAATTTTGGTTCAATGAATTTTTGGCAAAAAGAACTTAGAATCAAAAAGATACTTAAGTTGATGGATCAAAGATTCCTAGTTCTCTCCTAATTTCATAAAATCTATCTTCACTTAAGGCCTTGGTAAACATGTTAGCCAATTAGTTTTCAGTACATACATAATCAAGAATTATATCATGATTTTGGACATGTTCTCTTATGAAATGATGTCTAATTTTAATATGCTTTAATCTAGAGTGTTGAATTAGATTTTTAGTTAGATTAATAGCACTAGAGTCATCATATCTTGTGAGAGTTTCATTGAGTTTGTACCAAAGTTCTCAAGTTGTTGCTTAATCCACAAGATTTGAGCACAGCAACTGTTGGCTGCAATGTATTCGGCCTCGACTGTAGATAGTGTCACTGAATTTTGCCTCTTGCTAAATCAAGAGATTAAGTTAACTCCTAAAAATTGGCAAGTTCCACTAATACTTTTTCTATCTAATTTATATCCAGCAAAATTGACATCTAAATATCCTATTAAGTCAATTGATGAGTTCTTAGAATACCATAATCTTAGAATTTATGTACCTTTTAAATATTTTAAAAAAATTTTAACTGTATTTAAATATGATTCTTTTGGATTTGATTGAAAGCGAGCACATAGACAAATACTAAATATAATATCTGATCTACTAGCAGTTAAATACAATAAGAAATCAATCATACCTCTATAAAATTTTGAGTCTACATTTTTACCTCCTTCATCCTTGTCAAGCTTACATGATGGGCTCATGGGGGTATCAATTTCTTTGGAGCTCTCCATTTCAAATCTTTTGAGTAGTTCTCTTGTGTACTTGCTTTGGGTGATGGAGATCCCTTCCTTTATTTGTTTAATTTAGAGTTTGAGAAAGAATATAAGTTCTCCCATCATACTCATCTCGAACTCCCCCTGCATGAGCTTAGCAAAATCTTGACAAAGAGTTTCATTAGTAGACCCAAATATAATGTCATCAACGTATATTTGTATAACTAAGATATCATCATAATTTCTTTTAATAAAAAAGATTGTATCCATATTTCTTCTTGAAAAACTATTATTAAGCAAGAATTTACTTAACCTTTCATACCAAGCTCTAGGTGCTTATTTTAAATCATATAATACTTTATTTAATTTGAAAATATGATTAGGAAAGGTATGATTTTCAAAATCGAAGGGTTGTTCTATATATACTTCTTCAGCAGTATAACCATTTAGAAAAGCACTTTTGACGTCCATTTGGAATAACTTAAAATTCATAAAGCATGCATATGCAAGTAAAAGCCTAATTGCTTCTAATCTAGCAACAGGTGTAAAGGTCTCATCAAAATTAATTTTTTCTTCTTGATTATAACCCTTTGCAACCAATCTTGCTTTATTCTTAATTATATTTTCATGTTCATCTAATTTATTCCTATATACCCATTTTGTGCCAATTACTGGATAATCTTTAGGTCTTGATACTAAAGTCCATACATTATTTCTTTCGAATTGATTAAGTTCTTCTTACATTGTATTTATCCAATTATAATCTTTTTCAGTTTCATTAATGATTTTAGGTTCAAAATGAGAAACCAATGCAAAATGCTTGTATGCATCTCTAAGTGAAGAACGAGTTCTTACTCCATGTGTAGGATCACCAATGATTAATTCTTTGAGGTGATTGTGATCATATCTCCATTCTTTGGGTAGATCATTTGTACCTTGAGGTTGTTCTTATTATTCTTCACCTTCATCCTCTTGTTTATTTTCATGTTCTTCTTCATTTTGAATTACTGAGTCTTTTAGGGTGAGCTCCTTCATCCCTTCTATAAGAGAATCTGCATCATCAATACTTTCACTCTTTCTTGAAGGAAGATCATTAGTCTCATAAAAAATAATATGTATTGATTCCTCTACTACTAAAGTTTTTTTGTTGAAAACTCTAAAAGCTTTGCTAGAAGAGGAGTAACCAAGAAAAATAGTTTCATCAGATTTTGTATCAAATTTTTTTAATCTCTCTTTACCATTGTTCAAAATAAAACATCGACAATCAAAAATATAAAAAAAAATATAATATTTGGTTTTCTTCCTTTCCAAAGCTCATAGGATGTTTTCTTTAGAATTGGTCTAATTAAAGCACGGTTTAAAATGTAACATGCCATGTTAATTGCTTCCACCCAAAAGTATCTTGGGAGGTTGCTTTCACATAGCATGGTACGGGCTATTTTTTCAAGAATTCTATTTTTTCTTTCTACTATCCCATTTTGTTAGGGTGTCCTAAGTGCTGAAAAATTATGGTCAATACCTTTTTCATCATAAAACTTTTCAAAATTTTAATTTTCAAATTCAGTTCCATGATCACTTCAAATATTTTGAATTGAAAATTTTTTTTCATTAGTAACTCTTCAATAAAATTTTGAGAACATATGAAAAGTTTCATCCTTATGTGCCAAAAGAAAATCTATGTAAAATGAGAGAAATCATCAATAATTACAAAGCCATATCATTTTGCACCTAAACTAGTAGTTCTAGTGGGTCCAAATAAATCCATGTGTAATAATTCTAATGGCCTAAAAGTTGAAACAATATTTTTAGATTTAAATGAGACTTTTGTTTGTTTACCTAGTTGGCATGCATCATAAATTCTATCCTTTTCAAAATTAAATTTAGGTAAACCGGTAACCAATTCTTTTTTAATAAGTTTTAAAAGTGAATGCATGTTAATATATACAAGCCTACAGTGCCAAAGCCAACTAGTCTCATTAATTTTGGCATTCAAGGCTACTAGGCATTGCATGTTTATCTTGAAAAGATCATTCAAATCTACCATATAAACATTACCTTGTCTATGTCCAACAAATTTTATGCCTTCATCATTGGGACTAGTTACTATGCATGATGAAAACTCAAAAATAACTTTGTACTCTTTATCATAGAATTGACTAATGCTTAATAGATTATGTTTCAAACCATCTACTAATAAAATATTTTCAATATACTTGGAGGGAGTGATACCAATGTTACCTATATCGATGATCTTTCCTTTGCTATTGTCTTCAAAGATGACTATCCCTCCATCTTTTGCATCAAGTGTGATGAATTAAGATTCATCATCGATCATGTGTCTTGAGCACCCACTATCAAGATATCATTTTTGATTTGTTCTTTAGGATGCAAGACACACCTACATACAATAATCAAGTTTTGACTTTAGGAACCCAAGTTTTCTTGGATCCTTTTTGGTTAGTCACAATGGTTCCTTTTGAAATCCATATTTTCTTTATATTAAAATTTTTAGATTTGTTAGAGAAACATGTATAGGATTTGTATCCTACTTTATCACATTTAAAGCAAGTAATATTTAAAAACTTATTGCTTGATGAGTTCACAAAGATATTTTTCAAAAATTTTTGTTTCTTTAAAGGGTTGTATCCAAGACCGGCTTTATCATAAACGGTCTTTTGATTATCAAGTATTATTTGAAGTTTATTTGAATTTAAAGTAAACTTTTCTACCATAGATTTTAACTTAACAATTTTATTTTTTAAGTTCAGATTTTCTTGTGTTAAGATCAATTTTTTATTTGAAATAATCTCATTTTCTTTTAGTAAAGATTGATTCTTTGATTTTAATTCTTTATTCTTTACTCCTAACTTCTTTAGATTATCAACCAGATCATAAAATACTTCTTAAAGTTCTTCAAAAGTAAAGTCATTAGGAGTTTCAGTGTTTACCTCATTTTCATGTGCCATAAAGCATTAGTTGGCTTGTTCATGTGAATCTTCTTCTTCGGAGCTTGACTCATCACTGTCACTCCATGTAGCTACCATAAGCTTTTTCTTATATTTCTTGGGGCCTTTCTTAAGTTGTGGACATTCGGACCTAAAGTGCCCCGACTTCTTACATTCATAACAAATAAGGGATTGCTCCTTATCCTTCTTTTTGCTATACTCTCCTTTTATAGGTGGCCTCTTCAAAAATCTTTTAAACTTTCTAGTGATGAGGGCTATTTCTTCATCTTGCTCTTCATTTTTTGTTTCATCAGATTTCTCATCGAGTTGAGCAATAGATTTGAGGGTGATTGTCCTTTTCTTCTTGACATCTTCTTCTTGATGTTGTTTCATATTTAGCTCGTGTGTCATTAGCGATCCCAGAAGCTCCTCCAAGGGTAAAATATTCAAATCTTTGGCTTTTTAGATTGCAGTCACTTTGACCTTCCAAGTTCTTAGTAAAGATCTAAAAATCTTTCTCACAAGATCGCTGTTAGAATAAGACTTACCAAGACTTTTTGGATCATTAATAATATCCGTAAAATGAGTAAATATTTTAGTTATTGATTCATCATGCTCTATTTTAAAGAGTTCATATTTGTGCACAAGCATATTAATTTTTTATTTCTTAACTTGATTAGTGTCTCCATGTGTTACTTCTAACCTATCCCATATTTTCTTAGCCGACATGCATGTTGAAATACGATTAAACTCATTAGCATCTAAAGCACAATATAAAATATTCATGGCTTTAGCATTGAGTTGAATCATTTTTTTGTCAATCTCATCCCATTCTCTTTCAGATTTGATTGATTCTACACCATCAATTATCTTAGTGGGTGTGTGTGGTCCATTAACTATGATACTCTACATATCATAGTCAAGTACTTGGATAAAAATTTTCATCCGAGCTTTTCAATAGGTATAGTTTGACCTATTGAAAAGTGAAGGTCGGTTTGTGGACTGCCCCTCGGCTAGTGAAGCACCAACTTGAGTTGCCATACATCTTTAGCTCTTTGATGGTTAAATCAAAGTAGGACTAGAGCACAGAGCTCTGATATCACTTGTTGCCCAGCTATGCAATCCAAAAGGGGGGTGAATTAGATTTTTGAAATTTTAAAGTTAATTTAGAACCATAAGGATTAAGTAATAATAAGCAAGTTATGTATAGTAAGTGATTTAAGCTAAGTATAGAAATGAGATGTAAGAATGCAAGAAAATAAAGAAATTTAGATAGAGAGCAAGTAAGCATACCACAAACAATCAAGATTTATAGTGATTCGATGTCAAGCTTGCACTTACATCTACTCCTCAAACTCCTCTTAAGAATTTAAATCCACTAAAATGTATTCAATAAGAATACAACGTCGGTACCTCCGACTCTAGCTATCCCAAGCTAGAACACTTATTTTTTGAATACAAGCCAACCCAATACAATTTGATTCAAGGTTCGGATCAATCTATCTAAGTTTTGAAACCCTCCTAAAACTAAAGATCAAGATAAAAATAGAGTATGAGAGTTAATGATAAAAAAATACAAGTTTAACTCTTTTAATGAGCAAATAAAATCTTAAATACACTTTACACAACAAGGAAGAAGCTTTTCTGATTCTTCTCAAGATTGTTGAAGATTTGAATGAGCTCTTGAGGAGTTGGTGAACTTGAAATGAAAGCTTCTTTTGCTTGAAAAGAGCTTTTTGCTTAGAGCTGAAATGAATGCTTGAAAACTTTCTCTTTTTTCCTCTTTCAAATGCCTTTATATCTTCAATAGAACCTAGAGAGAAATTTGGGCAGGATTAGAGCCATTAGAGTGCATTAAATGAGCATTAAAATGATCAAAATGAGCTGAAAAATTAGTCATTATGGAGATTTTTCGTCGCTGGGGTCGACTCATAGGGTTGTCTCCTGCACAGGGGTCGACTCATAGAGTCAACCTCTGTGGTGCAGAGCAGAAAGTGATTTTTCTATATCTTTGGCTTGCACAGACATCAGAGGTTGACCCCTAGGGTCATCTCTTTTGTGTGTGCCAACCAAAAATAGCATGCCATTTAGCCCCTTTTGACAGGGGTCGACTCATAGGGTCAACCCTTTTCTTTAAACTTGATTTTTTCTCAAAATATACATCCAAAAAATATGAAATTACCTCCAATAGATCACAAATCTTCTGTTCTTGCTCTTAAGACTTTCAAATCATAACTTGGTAAAATTATGATTTTGCCTCTGAAATACAATAAATCTTTTTTCAAGCCAAAATCATTAGTAACCCCCTCAAATATTTTGTAATCATCAAAATCAATTCAGAGAGTAATATATTTCTTGTGTTGTATGTGGATGACATTCTCTTAATCGAAAATGATGTCCTAGCATTACAAGAAAAAAAAGTGTGGCTGTCATCACAATTCTTCATAAAAGATCTGGGAGAAGCAGCCTACATCCTAGGGATAAAAATTTATAGGGATCGATCTAAGAGGCTGCTTGGGCTCTCACAATCCACGTACATAGATACCATACTGAAATAGTTCAGCATGGAGAATTTCTTTCGATAGGTCAAAAAAAATTTCTTTCGAAAGGAGATTATCTGACAACTCCTCAAGAGAGAGAGCGTATGACTAGAGTTTCATATGCTTCGATAATAGGTTCTATTATGTATGCAATGATATATACGAGATTAAACATGGCATACTCACTCGGGATAGTAAGCAGATACCAGTCTGATCCAGGAGAAAATCACTAGAAGGTCGTAAAGATCATTTTTAAGTATTTGAGAAATACTAAGGACTAGTGGCTTGTGTATGGTGAAACTGATTTGAAACTGGTGGGGTTTACCGACTCCAGCTTTCAATCAGACCATGATGATAGCAAGAGTGTGTCGGGTTATATTTTTATCTAAAATGGTGAAAAAATCTATTAAAAAAATTTCAAGCAGCACACTGTGGCAGACTCTGTTTGTAAAGTAAAGTATATCACGGCATCCGATGCTGTGAAGGAAGCTATATGGTTGTGAAAGTTTATTGATGAGCTCAGAGTGGCATGCTCTGTTGATGGCCCTATCTTATTATATTACGATAATACTAAAGCTATTGCTCAAGCCAAAGAGTCGAGATCACATCAATGCACCAAACATATTCGGTGTCGCTATCACCTTATCCGAAAGATCGTAGATCGAGGTGACGTCGATCTTCAGAAGATCGATGAAAAAGAGAACCTGACCAATCCATTTACTAAAGCTCTCAAAATCAAGGAGTTCGATGACTACAAGTTGAAGATGGGTATTCGATACTATACCGATTGGCTTAGTCTAAGTGAGAGTTATTGAGAAATATGTCCCAAAATCAATCGTTGGACGATTGTGCTTATCTTATAAATTATATATAAATTTTTATTAATAAAAGTTATTTAGCATTTTCATTACAAATTATCCATTTTTAAACTCCTGTGTTGTAATGAAGTCCTTGGGACTATGATTAATCGACAAAGGAGTATTTATCGTTAAGTCCTTAAAAATATTCGCGATCAAATGATACGCTATTACTAAGACGATAGCGATATCAAATGTAGGTCATTGTGTGTCATATGAGTTGGTTGTCCTCTTAACCAAGGAGTGTAGAGACACTATTATGGCATGCAGATAGAATGTAGGAGTACATTTGCATGGAACGTGATCATGTATCGAGCACTCTATTGTCAAGAGTAGCTTGTGAAGGGTATGGGTATAAGTGTCCCTCCGACCTGAGACCACTATGGTGACTTGTAAGCAACTCACTGTACTTTAGTATTAGACCATCTGAGTTTCTAACATAGTATCGAAAGATTACTGGGTGTAGTCAAGTACTTATCAAGTCGATGTGTGAGTCAAGATGGAATTGATTCCTTTGAATTAGTAGGAGATATACATCAGTGTATTTCAATTCAGTAAAATCTTGGCCAGGATAATCCATGAGATAGATTTGAAAGGTTGAAATACAATATGGTCGACTAAATTAGGGTTGACAGTTAAATCCTAAGTCATCTTGAGCATTTGGATCAAAGAGATGAATTATACGATAATCATATGCTAGTAGATTCTAGAAGGTTGCTTTGCAATACTTCGACCTATCCGGTCGTCGGATCATCATTGCTAGATAGTTATATCGATTGGTATAGAAAGTTATTCCTATGCTACCAGTTTAGGTTCAAACCTATGGGGTCACATGCATTAGAAGATTTAATCAGATCAGATGGATAAAGAGTCCAATTGGATTGTGACTCTGGTGAAGAGTCCTACTCTGACTAGGACTCTGGGGGAAAGTCCCACTGGGACTTGGACTTTACTATTTTTGAAAAATTAATTAGTAATTAGATTACTAATTGACTTAATTTGATTGAGCAAAGAGCTATAGAATAAGTCTAATTGAATTAGACTCAGTTCGACTCTGATTGAGTTTGATATGATGGAGCCCGATTACAAGAAAAATTTGATCCTGATTCGATCAGGATTTTGACTCGACTAATTTCTAATTCAGTTAGAAATTTGATGAGATATTTGGGTTTCTAATTGGATTAGTTTCATTTTTATTAGTGGGTTCAATCCAAATTTGATTTGGATTAGAATCAGAATTAAAAATGAAGAGTCCTTATCAACTAGGACTCTATCCTTATCTTTTGCGCCATACTTGAATCCATGCCACTTTCTCCATGCTTAATTGGATTTGGGTTGTAATTTTTGGTATCATGATAGAAGATCCAATAAGGGTGGGCAGCTATAGCTGATGAGTCATAATATTATCTCTTGCCTAATTCGAATGCGATCCGAATTAGAGATAAGAGATAAACTAGAAAAAAAAATTTACGTATATAAAATATTGTTGGTATCTTATTAAATTTTTTCTTACTTTTTTAAAGAATTCTTTAGCGTGTGAGACTCCAAAATTTTTCTCCATGTCTTAATGATTTTTTTAGAATTTTTTGGGATGCCAAAAGGAGGTTTTGGTGTTGACCCTAGGTGCCCTTTCTTGAAAAATCATAATTTCTAGTCTATAAAAAAGGGTCCTTTCTCTTGGACGTCCAATGATCAATCCCTTGCTAGTTTTTATTTTCAGGGCCTCTTCTCCTCCTCTATTCCTCCTCTTAATCTTCTCTTGCTTTGGAGTGTCCAAAGTACTTGAAGAAGGGAGAACAAATTAGCTGTCGAAGTTACTTGCAAACTAGCACCTCCAAGCCCTGATCTACCTTGTCTTCGTGTGGATCTTTCTATATGGGCCAGGCAACTCTATGTGGCTATGAGCGATCTAAAGAATACCTTCTCCAATTGTTGGATCAGAGAAGATCAAGATCAAATTTGTTTGGTAATGATCTCTAACTTATTTTGATTTCTATGGTAAATCTAATAGTTAGATCTAGAATTTCAGCATCGATGAGATCGATATGATTTTTATTTTCAGATCTAAAGTACATATTTTCATATCAAAGATCATGATGTGGTAGTCTAAGATAGGATCTTATACATGTGATTAGGATTAAATCGTTTAATCTATTATTTCTGCTGCATAAAATTTTAAAATTATATGTACTGTACTACCACATATTTCCTTCAACACAATGGTTTTGCAAGGTGCCAGAAGGATCATTGCTATTATTACAGGATACTCAATGGCAATTTTATTATCTTGCTCTTGTATATTGATGACATACTGATAGCCAGACTGAACATGTGAGAGATTGAAAGATGGAAGAGGGAGCTATCAAGAGAGTTTGCAATGAAGAATATGAGCGTGCAAAACAGATACTTGGGAGACAGAGTAGTAGTTGTTGGGAATAGTGTCCCAAAGCCAATCGTCAGCCTGTTGACAGTTGTGCTCATTTTTATATATGTACATGAATTATGAATTAATAAAAATTATTTTGATATTTTTCATCATAAAATATTTCTCCTATGTTGTGGTGAAGTCCTTAGGACTATTTAGACTCGACAAAGGAGGATTTATCGTTTAGTCCTTAAATCTGTTCGCGACCAAATGATACGTTGCTACCAAGGATGACAACATTTATCAAGCATAGGTCATTGAGTGCCATATAGGATGATTGTCCTCTTAACCAAAGAGTGTGTAGACACTGGTATGGCATACAGGTGAGATGTAAGGGTACATCTGCACTGAACGTGACCGACTCCAGAGCTATTTGTACTGTCAAGATTTACTCCGATGGAATATGGGTATAAATGTCCCTCCGATCTGAGACCGCCACGGTGACTTGCAAGCAACTTACTGTATTTAGGCACTGGACTACCTGAATTTCTAATTCAGTGATGGAAGGTTGCTGAGTGTAGTCAAGTACTTGACTTGTCGGTGCATGTATCAAGATGGGATTGATCACTCTAGTTTAGGAGCTGTGTACAGTCATATTTCAATTTAGCAAAATCTTGACCAAGGTAGCCCTTGTGAGGAGTCACAGGACTGTTTGAGTTGAGCACGATTCGAATGATCTAACCAGGGTTGACAGTTTAACCCTGAGTCATCCTAAACACACAGGTCAAAAGGATGAATTATATAGTAACCATATTCACATAAGTTCTGAGTGTTATGATTGTGACTATTCGAGCTATCCGATCGTCGGGTATCATTGCTAGATGGTCATTTCGATTAGTACAGAAATTGATTCCTGTGCTACCGACTTAGGTTCGAACCTGTGGGGTTACACACATTAGAGGTTCCTATCTGATTTGATGGCTGATGAAGAGTCCTAATACTCGTGGACTATAAGTCCTACATGTCTGGGACTCTGTGATCTGAATCAAGATTCTCTGATCATGAGTCCCACACATTTTGGGTACCGGGGTCAAGAGTCCCACTAGTTCGGGACTCTTTGATCAGGGTTACATATCGATGAATTCTGATGCCCGATTACCCATCAGATTTGGACTCAATATTTATGAGAGGTTTAATTAGTAATTTGATTACTAATTAATTCAATTTAATTGAGTAATTATTTTTGGATCAAGTCCAATTGAATTGGATTCAGTTGGGTTTGACCCGATTAGGATAAGAGTTGACCTAATCGTTGAGATGGTTTGGTCCCTGATTTGATCAGAGGTTGGGCTTAATCAATTTTTGATTTGATTAAGATTTTATTGAGCCTAATTAAGTCTAATTTAGTTAGGTTTAATTAGTCTAATTGGACCTAACTTATTTGGTTCAATAAGGTTGGTTTAAATAATGAAACCACCTTGACCCATTCTCCCTGCGCCACCTCCTTCCACTGCGCCCATTTGAATTCACGAGAAGGAAGTTCTCATAAATTTTTCTTCATGCAAATCCCTCCTCACGTCCTACTTTAATGCATCAAATGAGTGGATAAGGATGATTGGTTGGCCATTCAAATTCAAAATAAAGTTTGAATTGGAATGAGCAACCAATCTTAGCGCCTTGACCTTATCCTCTTTTAATGCCCCATTTATTACATGAGAAAATATTTCTCATGAAATCACTCATGCACAAATTAAGCCATGCCCTCCTCTTCTCATGCCCTTAGTGGATAGGGATAAATTGATTTCCATTTGAATTCAAAATTTGATTTTAATTCAAATGTGCAATTACTCATCTTTATCCTCTCACATGGATAAGACGTTTGTTGTTGTTTTAAAAGGAGGAGAAGAGTTGGGCGTGGGTAATTGAAAAATTTTGGACAGAAAATTTGGGCATGAGGAATTCTTGTGTGTAAGGTAAAGGTCTATATCCTTCCGAAAGAAAAGGAAAGAAAAGAAAGAAAAAAAGATGCGCAGGATTTCAGTAAGTTCCCCAGGGTTTCAGCCTGGGGTTCGGGAAGTGAGAAGGTGAGCTACGAGTATCGTGAGCCCACCAAATTTCAAAAAGATCTTCATCATCCTCTCAAACATGTCTGCTAATGATCCAGAGTATCCAAAAAATTGGCAGACATCGATTGAAGGAGTTCGATCAGCATCAGCCGTCGAAAGGGCTCTACAACGAGCTAGCACTCGTGAGGAGTCGATCAGATTGGAAGCTTCATGTGGATGATCTGCAGAGGCCAGACACACTATGTAGCTGCATCACGATGATCAAACTCTTCCGACGATGATCAGATTACGGTGATCTACTATCTGCACAAAGGTATTGTGTTTTGAACACATTACAGTAAAGTGCTTACTGTTCCAATTCGAATTTCAAATTTAAATATATGCATGCTATATATCATATTTAAATCCTAGTGTAGGATAAATTTTTATTAATTAATTAGATTAATTAATAATTTTCACTATAAAATAGTGATTTTGAAAAAGTTTTAAAATTATCATTTTACTCCTGCATTGAATTTCCCCATAAATGGTATTAGAGCAGGTTCTAAGATATGATATATGAATTTGCATGCATAGATTAAGTTATAATCTAAAAGTTTAAATTTAAAATTTTAAATTTTAAATTTAAAATTTGAATTTTGAAAGTTGTTCGAAATTCAAAATTCAAAAATTTAAAATTTAAAATTTGAAATTTAAATTTTAAAATTTGAAATTTGAAATTCAAAATTCAAAATTTTGAAATTTAAAATTTGAAATTTGAAATTTGGTTAAAATTTCAAATTTAAAATTTAAAATTCAAAATTTGAAATTTGAAATTCAAAATTTTGAAATTTGAAATTTGAAATTTGTTTGAAATTTAAAATTCAAATTTTAAATTTTAAAATTTGAAATTTAAAATTTGAAATTTAAATTTTAAAATTAGTATATTTAGATATACTTGATCCAAGTAGCAAGTAATCTAATTGGGTTGGTTGCCATGGCTGTCCGATCAAAGGAGAAAAGTAGGATTTAAAGGCCCTCTCCTCCTATTCGATGGGATCTCCTATGGCGGTAGGGGTGCCGCTGCAATTATATTCCATGCAGATGAAGCAACGAAAGGACTTAATTATAAAGGTTCAATTATAAAATTTATCATGAATATGTTAGATTAGATCTAAAAGAATATTCATGATTTATTTTGATTGAGTTATTTTCTATTATGTAATTAGCAATAGGATTGCTATTTATGAAATATGCTGATCTATTTGTGTAATGAGTCAACATATTTGATAAACAGAAAATAAAACCTTTCAAATTTGAAAATTATTTTCGAAAAGCCAAATCCTGACCCATCAGCCTAAATACTTAATTAAAAGAATTAAGTGTTGTCAAGTTGGTCTAGAATTGTGAATTAAGACCTAAGACAATTGCATAAACTTATGGGTCAATGGGTTAGATGGATTAGGTCCATAATTGGGTTAGACCTAAGTTTAGCTTAAAGAAATAGACTAAATTAGAGTAATTGATCAAATCTAATCAAAAGTTGAATTAGATTAGGTCAAGGACACTCTAGACTCAACTCTAATAGTTGTAGTTGAATGGGTCCATGTCTTTAACTAGACCAAGATGGATTTAATTCATAGCTACGCGGTGGAACCCTATTTACTAAGTTGATCAAATTAAAACTAATGAACCAATTGGTGTCTAAGGTAAGTTCGACAGTTTGACTAGTGTTCTTAAGTGGGAGCTACTCGCATTGATTCGATCTCTGATGAGTTAATGGCTTATCCCCACCACTGATCTCACTTACCTGGCCAACCTGGTGAGTTAGGTTTTGATTAGATCACTTGGTGATTAGGGCTCACCCATGTCATTAGGTAAATCAGTTTGACTGATTTAGGTGCTCCTAATGCCAGCTTTAATTAAATCTTTTTTAATCTGACTTAGTGAAGTCAGTGGGAGGATTGAAATTAGCTGGATATTTTCTTCTCATCTATCCTTTAATAAAATCTTCAAAAATTATTAGGTCCTAAAAATAATTAAATTATAGTGATAACTAAGTCATAGCCTCCCATTAAGTGAGTGATAATGAGTCCATTAGTTTAATAATCATTGGAGGCCCAAAGGCCTGGTGCTTATTGACTAATGGAATTATCATTCATAATATGATAATTTAGTTTGAGTCTTTCTGATGGTGGTCAGGTTGGCCGGCCAAAGTCGGGCCTGATCATTTATTGGTCCGATTCACCAAATCAAGTTATGTTAATGGTTGGACCTAACCATATCTTTTCAGTGGAGGCCAAAGCCTACTGATTAGGTTCTGGGGCAAAATCAATTACTAGAAGTTGTTTGGAGAAATAACTGGTTATGAACCTACCCATAGATGCACATGGGTTGACCAACCAAAGTTGGGCTCGTGTGTAGTCTGTGTGGATTCTAGTACCCACTAAGAAATTAAAGTAATTCTTCGAATTGGAGGTTGAGGCTACCAATTCGCAAAAATACTGGGAGAAACTTTAGACTAAAGTCCAAGTCTTTAGTATTAATAATTTGTGTACTAATTAAGGTCTGATTTTTCTTTATGTAGCTATGGCCACTACCCTGTCGCTCTGATCATTATTAGATAATGACAAGCTCATGGAACCTAATTTCGATAGCTGGTATCGAAAATTAAAAATCATCCTTGAGCATGAGCGGATCCTTTATATAGTAACAGATCCGGCACCTGAGGAGCCAGCCCCGAATGCTAGAGGGACGGTCCGAGACACTTACCAGAAGTGGCTCAATGACCGCACCACCGTTCGGTGCATTATGCTGGCGGCAATGAATGATGAGTTTAGCCACAGGTTCGAGAATGCCCAGCCTCAGGAGATGCTTCAAATGTTGAATGACTCCTTTGGCATGTCTGACGATGTTGAAAGGCACAAAACTAGTTGTGCCATTTTCAATGCTCGAATGAGGGATGGGGCCTCAGTCACTGATCAAGTATTGTACATGATCGAAATGATTGAGCACCTAAGTAAACTGGGCTTTCCCCTGCACGAGCAGCTCGGTAAGGATGCGATCCTTAATTCTTTGCCCAAGTCCTTCCTCCCCTTCCTTACTCATTTTCGAATGACAAAGCCTGCAGTGAACTACCACGGCTTGTTGGGGTTGCTGCAGAACTTTGAGAAGGACCACCAGCTCCATAAGGAGTCGGTGAATATTGTGGGAGGGTCTTCTTCTGGTCGTCGATCCTTTAAGAAAGGGAAGAAGAACAAGAAGAAGAAGAATAAGAAGGTGCAGCTGTATGCTGGGACGTCTGCACAGGGTCAGACCAAGACGCGCAAGCCCGACCAGAGCCAGGCGGAGTGCTTCTTTTGCAAGAAGCAGGGGCACTGGAAGAGGAACTGTCCTCTATACATTGCCTCACTGGACCCGAACATGCCAAAGAAGAAGCAAGGTACATATATGATAACACATTGCAACTTTTTCATTTGTGATGCTACTGCTTGGGTATTGGATACCGGAAGCCCTTATCATATTTGCAATTCGATGCAGGGTCTGCAGGTCAATAGGAGATTTGATGAAGGCGAGAGGTTTCTGAATGTTGGAGATGGACAAAAAGTTTCAGTTCTAGCATTAGAAATCATGAACCTTGTAATCAATTCTCGAAATATAATTCTGAGTGAATGTCACTATTGTCCAAGCTTTTTATTAAATATTATTTCTGTAGGCCTTTTGGCCATGAATAGTTATCAATTTTTAATAAAAGAAAATATTTGTAATATCCTTTTGAATAGTGTTACAATGTTTGTTGGACAACTTAATAATGGAATTTACTTTCTATCACAACCTGTTAACGTGGTTCAAACCTTCAGTAAATGCCCTAGAATAGATAATGTGTCAGAAGTCTACCTTTGACACTGTAGACTAGGTCATATCAATAAGAATAGGATAAACAGGTTGGCTCAAGAAGGAATTCTTGAAGTAGGTGATTATGAATCACTTCCAACCTGTGAGTCCTATCTTCTTGATAAAATGACCAAGTCACCTTTTACTTGAAAAGGTGAGCGAGCCAGCGAACTCTTGGCTCTGGTACATTCTGATGTATGTGGACCCATGAGCTCAAGTGCAAGAGGTGGATATTTTGACTTCATAACCTTCACAGATGACCTATCGAGGTATGGATATGTCTATTTAATGAAGCATAAGTCGAAGTCATTTGAAATGTTCAAATTATTCCGAAATGAGGTAGAAAAACAAACTGAAAAGTGTATTAAAACTCTTCGATCTGATCAAGGAGGTGAATACCTTTCCAATAATTTTCTGACATATCTTGGGGAGAATGGGATTTTCTCTCAGTGGACACCTCCTAGAACACCACAGCATAATGGTGTGTCTAAAAGGAAGAATCGGATCTTGTTGGACATGGTTCGATCCATGATGGGGTTTGCTGGTCTGTCGATCTTCCTTTGGGGATATGCGCTCGAATTGGTTTGTTACCTTCTCAATAGGGTTCCGAGTAAGTCTGTAACCAAAACGCCATATGAGATATGGATAGGACGTAAGCCAGTACTCTCGCACCTTAGGGTTTGGGGGTGTCCAGCTTATGTTAAATGTTTAATTACGGACAAGCTTGGACCTAGGTCTGACAAGTGTAATTTTATAGGATACTCAAAAGAGACCAAAGGGTATTACTTCTACCTAGCTAATGAGCAAAAAGTGCTTGTCAGTCTTAAGGCAATCTTTTTGGAAAGGAAGTTCCTTGGTGAAGGGACTGTTACCTCTAAGGTCGAACTTGACGAAATTCAGCAGGTAGAAAATCTGACGCAAGTTGCTGAACCTGAACCGGATTTGATTAGATCAGATCCGGAGCCCATTATTCAAGCACCCTTAAGACGATCTGGTAGAGTACCACATCAACCGAACAGATACTATGGTTTCTTAGTCTGGGACGACGATCCTATCGAACTTGATGAAAATGATGAAGATCCGATCACCTACATAGATGCAATGCAGAGATCCGACTCTGAAAAATGGCTAGAGGCCATGAAATCTGAAATGGAGTTCATAAAGGTCAATGATGTGTGGACATTGGTTGATCCACCCGAAGGAGTAAAATTCATAGGGTGTAAGTGGGTCTTCAAGAGGAAGAGGGGCGTAGACAGAAAGGTGGAAACCTATAAAGCCCATCTGGTTGCCAAGGGATATCGTCAACGTTATGGTATAAACTAAGATGAGACATTTTCTCCTGTGGCAATGCTCAAATCCATACGGATTATGCTTGCGATAGCTGCCCATCTGGACTATAAAATCTGGTAGATGGATGTGAAGACAGCTTTCCTAAATGGAGGCTAGATGAAGAGGTGTATATGATACAACCTGAAGGATTCACATCTACAGATGAGTCTAAGGTGTGCAAACTACAGAGGTCCATTTATGGACTTAAGCAGGCATCCCGAAGTTGGAACATACATTTTGATAGGACGATCAAGACGTATGGCTTCGTTAAGAACAGAGAAGAGCCCTGCATTTATAAGTGGGCTAATGGTCCAGTAGTAGTATTTCTTGTATTGTATGTGGATGATATTCTTTTAATGAAGAATGATATCCCTGCATTACAAGGAATAAAGATTTGGCTGTCGTCATAGTTCTCTATGAAGGATCTGGGAGAAGCTTCCTACATCCTAGGGATGAGGATCTATAGGGATAAATCTAAAAGGTTGCTTGATTTATCTCAGTCTACGTACATAGATACTATGCTGAAGAGGTTCAGCATGGAGAATTTCAAAAAAGGCTATCTATCGATAGGCCATGGAATTTCTCTCTCGAAGAGGGATTGTCCGACAACACCTCAAGAGAGAGAGCGTATGGGTAGGATTCCATATGCTTCGGCAGTGGGATCTATCATGTATGTCATGACATGTACACAACCAGATGTGGCATACTCACTAGGGGTAGTGAGTAGATACCAATCTGATCCAGGGGAGAATCACTGAAAGGTTGTTAAAACCATCCTGAAGTATTTAAGAAATACTAAGGACCAGTGACTTATTTATGGTGAATCAAACTTGAGACTTATAGGGTTTACAGACTCTAGTTTCCAGTCTAATCATGATGACAGCAAAAGTATGTCGAAATTTATTTTTACCCTTTATAGTGGGGCTATTTGCTGGAAGAGTTTCAAGCAGCACACAGTGGCTGATTCAATTTGCGAGGCGGAGTATGTCGCTGCATCAGATGCTGCCAAAGAAGTGGTGTGGTTGAGAAAGTTCATCACCGAGCTCGGAGTAGCACCCTCCCTTGTTGGTCTAGTTCTGCTCTACTGTGACAGCTCTGGAGCCATTGCTCAGGCGAAGGAACCGAAGGCACACCAGTGGACGAAGCATATTCTGCGCCGCTACCATCTCATTCGAGAAATTATGGATCGAGGTGACGTCGACCTTCAGAAGATCGATGAAAAGGAGAATCTGGCCGACCCATTCACTAAAGCCATTGCGGTGAAGGAGTTCGACGACTACAAATCGAAGATGGGTATTAGATACTGTACCGATTGGCTTTAGACCAAGTGAGAGATTGTTGGGAATTGTGTCTCAAAGCCAATCGTCAACCTGTTGACGGTTGTGCTTATTTTTGTATATGTACATGAATTATGAATTAATAAAAATTATTTTGGTATTTTTCATCATAAAATATTTCATCTTCTAATGAACTCCTATGTTGTGGTGAAGTCCTTAGGACTATTTAGACTCGACAAAGGAGGATTTATCGTTTAGTCCTTAAATCTGTTCGCGATCAAATGATACGTTGCTACCAAGGATAACAACGTTTATCAAGCATAGGTCGTTGTGTGCCATATAGGATGGTTGTCCTCTTAACCAAAGAGTGTGTAGACACTGGTATGGCATACAGGTGAGATGTAAGGATACATCTGCAATGAACGTGACCGACTCCAGAGCTATTTCTACTGTCAAGATTTGCTCCGATGGAATATGGGTATAAATGTCCCTCCGACCTGAGACCACCACGGTGACTTGCAAGCAACTCACTGCACTTAGGCACTGGACTACCTTAATTTCTAATTCAGTGACGAAAGGTTGCTGGGTGTAGTCAAGTACTTGACTTGTCGGTGCGTGTGTCAAGATGGGATAGACCACTCCAGTTTAGGAGCTGTGTACAGTCGTGTTTCAATTTAGCAAAATATTGGCCAAGGTAGTCCTTGTGAGGAGTCACAGGACTGTTTGAGTTGAGCACGATTCGGATGATCTAACCAGGGTTGACAGTTTAACCCTGAGTCATCCTAAACACAGAGATCAAAAAGATGAATTATACAGTAACCATATTCACATAGGTTCTGAGTGTTGTGATTGCGACTATTCGAGCTATCCGATCGTCGGGTACCATTGCTAGATGGTCACTTCAATTAGTACAAAAATTGGTTCCTGTGCTACCAGCTTAGGTTCGAACCTGCGGGGTCACACACATTAGAGATTTCTATCTGATCTGATGGCTGATGAAGAGTCCTATGCTCGTGGACTATAAGTCCTACATGTCTGGGACTCTGTGATCTGAATCAGGATTCTCTGATCATGAGTCTCACATATTTTGGGTACCGGGGTCAAGAGTCCCATTGGTTTGGGACTCTTTGATCAGAGTTACATATCGATGAATTCTGATGCTCGATTACCCATCGAATTTGGATTCAATATTTATGAGAGATTTAATTAGTGATTTGATCGCTAATTAACTCAATTTGATTGAGTAATTATTTTTGGATCAAGTCCAATGGAATTGGATTCAGTTGGGTTTGACCCGATTAGGATAAGAGTTGACCTAATCGTCGAGATGGTTTGATCCCTGATTTGATCAGGGGTTGGGCTTAATCAATTTCTGATTTGATTAAGATTTTATTGAGCCTAATTAAGCCTAATTTATTTAAGTTTAATTAGTCTAATTGGGTCTAACTTATTTGGTTCAATTAGGTTGGTTTAAATAATGAAACCACCTGGACCCATTCTCCCTGCGCCACCTCACTTCCACTACACCCATTTGAATTCACGAGAAGGAAGTTCTTATAAATTTTTTCTCACGCAAAGCCCTCCTCACGCCCTACTTTAATGCACCAAATGAGTGGATAAGGATGATTGGTTGGCCATTCAAATTCAAAACAAAGTTTGAATTTGAATGAGCAACCAATCTTAGCGCCTTGACCTTATCTTCTTTTAATGCCCCATTTATTATACGAGAAAATGTTTCTCATGAAATCACTAATGCACAAATTAAGCCACGCCCTCCTCTTCTCACATCCTTAGTGGATAGGGATAAATTGATTTCTTTTTGAATTCAAAATTTGATTTGAATTCAAATGTGCAATTACTCATCTTTATCCTCTCACGTGGATAAGACGTTTGTTGTTGTTTTAAAAGGAGGAGAAGAGTTGGGCGTGGGTAATTAAAAAATTTTGGAGAGAAAATCTGGGTATGAAAAATCCTTGTGTGCAAGGTGAAGGTTTATATCCTTTCGAGAGAAAAAGAAAGAAAAGAAAGAAAAAAAAGGTGTGCAGGGTTTCAGTAAGTTCCCCAAGGTTTCAGCCTGGGGTTCGGAAAGTGAGAATGTGAGCTACGAGTGTCGTGAGCCCACCAAATTTTAGGAAGATCTTCATCATCCTCTCAAGCATGCCTGCTGACGATCCAGAGCATCTGAAGAATCGATAGACATCGATCGAAGGAGTTCGATCAGCATCGACCGTCGAAAGGGCTCTACAACGAGCTAGCACTCGTGAGGAGTCGATCAGACCAGGAGCTTCGTGTGGATGATCCGCAGAGGTTAGACACACTGTGTGGCTGTATCGCAACGATCAGACTCTCCCGACGATGATCAGATTGCGGCGATCTACTACCCACATAAAGGTATTATGTTTTGAACACATTACAGTAAAGTATTTACTGTTCAAATTCGAATTTCAAATTTAAATGCATGCATGCTATATATCATATTTAGATCCTAGTGTAGGATAAATTTTTATTAATTAATTAGATTAATTAATAATTTTCACTGTAAAATAGTGATTTTGAAAAAATTTTAAAATTATCATTTTATCCCTGCACTGAATTTCCCCACAGTAGGCACACTGAAAGGTGATTCAAGATAGCTACATCGAAAAGGTGCTGGATAGATTCAACATGATAGATGCGAAGCTTGTGAAGACGCCTTTGGCCGATCATTTCAAGCTTTCAAAAGAACAATCACCCAAGGATGATGATGAGCTGAAGACAATGGCAAGGGTTCCTTATGCTTCAGCAGTTGGCAGTTTGATGTATGCGATGGTTTGTATGAAACCCGATATTGTATATGTAATGGGAGTTGTGAGCAGGTACATGGCCAATCTGGATGAGCAACATTGGGAACCTATCAAATAGACTCTCAGATACTTGAAAGGTACCAAGGACATCGGCTTACGCTACAGGAGAAGCAGTCAAATACTATAGGATTTCGTGGATACTGACTTAGGTGGTGATGCCGACACCAGGAGGAGCATGACTAGGTATGTGTTTACCATTGGCGGGACAGTAATGAGTTGGGTTTCATAGTTGCAAAAGATCGTGGCTCTTTCTACCATCGAGGCAGAGTATGTTGCTATCATAGAAGCCAGTAAGGAGATGATTTGACTGTAGAATTTACTGAAAGGACTCGATAGAGAGCAGAGTTGCAGTGTACTATTCAGTGACAGTCAGAGTGCTATTCATCTTGCGAAGAATTTCATGTTCTATGTGAGAACAAAGCACATACAGCTGAGATATCACTTGAAGATGGAAGCTTATCATTGAAAAAGATTCAAAGCTCGAAAAATTCAGCTGATATGCTAACCAAAATAGTCACTATAGAGAAATTAGGATTGCATATGGCCTCAATTAGCCTTCAAAGCTAGTTGAATGGAGGTGTCGCATAGAATACTAATTTATATTTTGAAAGTTTATTTTTCTATTTCAGGTGGATGCATGTTTAAATATCTTAGTCTCTAAGTGGAAGAGTTGTTTGGTGGTGGATCCTAATCCACCCAAACTGGACACAGAATCAAGACCCAAGAAGCCCAAAAGCAAAAAGCCCACGTGAAAGGAAGAAAAAAAAGAGGAAGAAAAAAAAAGAAACAGGCCCAGCAGACCGGCCACGGCCTGACCCAGGCGATGCCATGTGCGGGCTGGCTGCTACCACGGGTGAGGCCCTATGGGCATGTGCGGGGCATGGCCCATGACTTCACGCAGTCCATCATGGACCGCTGGTGCATGAGGGAACTAGACGTGGACCGAGCGGACGTTTTCCAAGCGTTTCTCGTGGTCCATGGTGGACCTGAGAGCATTTCCCATATGTTCATGAGGCTTTTGCACAATTCGGTGGTTGCAATCATCACCGATGAAGATCCAATGGCTATGAGTCATCTTAAGGAGAACAGAGGCTTGATTTGGCACGATTCGACGGTCAGAATTTCATCGGGGGCTCGATCGGATGGTTGGAAGGCTTTAGAGTTGTGATTGAATTGTTAGTTCGATACAAACTCATTTTGACTTGATTTGAGGCCTTTAAAAGGCCTGTGGGCAGAAGTCAAGAAGTAAAATGTGACAGAGGTAACAGAGAGAGTCTGTGGGATCTTTTGAGTGCCTTTTGTAATGGGTGTGTGAGATCTTCTAAGAGAGAAGAGAGGTGTTCACAAGAGAGAGAAGAAAGATTTCTTTTAAGAGAGAAGAAGTGGAAGTGTGCCGGGTTAGAGGAAGAATTTTCTTTTAGAAGGCGCCACTTGCAGGGAGGGAGAGATTTTTCTCCGTATTTTTTTTTTCTTATTTTACTTTTGTAAATCTCCTGCTATTATATAAAAGAAAAATATATATTCTGTGCGGTCGTAGATGTAAAAGAAAGAGATTCCGAATCATATAAATTTTTTTATATTTTATTTTGTGTTTGTGTATTTTTTCAATTTTTTCTTTCTTTTTTTCTGCGACTATCGTAATCTACTGTGCAAACAACAAACTATTCCAATCCGAGGTTATAAGCCGCTGTGAGTCTATTCGAATAGTTGTTTTCCTGATGGGAGACTGGACAAAAAATACAAATGATTGCGATCTTCGCTTATTCCTCTCACAGCTTCTCCCCAGCCAGCGTGTATCTTAGGACTCCTCTCAAAGCTTCGTTTATTCCTGTTCGCTACATGAAAAAACTGTTACTGCACCATTTTAAAGCAGCCTCGCAGCAACTTAGACTCAAGCCAATGGAGGGAAGACTGGCTCGAGAGCACCACTGAAACCGGGGCCGAAGTGAACTCAAGGTTTAAGTAAGCGTTCTTGTTAGTTCCCAGGATAGAAGGAAAGCATCTCCCGGTTTTGTTGTAATCCTGGAGGGGGTGGGGGGGACGTCTCTTCGCACGGGGAGGATTTTTCTTTATGCACGTTGATAGGACTTCTTCATGCAACTTTTTAATGCCCTCTTCCTCCGAACGTGGTGGGACAAAGCTTTTCTACATCTTACTTTTAATCCTCCTTCGTGTACTGCTTCTCTGTAATATATAATACTTTTCTCGCGTGGGGGAAGTATCTTACTTCCTCCTTATTTCTCTCTCTCAAGAAAAACAAGATTCTCCGGTTTGTGAAACTTACCATGCAGAATGAGAAAGCACAAAAAGCACCAATAATTCTGGATTTCAAAAGGGTTGAACTTCATCCTAGTCCTATATATAAGGGCAAGGTGAAATCAGGAGGAGCAATGGTTTTCCAAGAAGAGGAAAGGGTTCTCCAAAAGAGGCAACGGTTCTTCCTTTATATCCCAAAAATCTTGCTTTGCCTTTCTAACAAAACATATTTCCATCTCCAACCTTTGTATTCAATCTTGAAGATTTCAAGACCAAAAGAATTGAGTAGTTTTCAGTTTTATCTTGATATCCAATTTTCAATTCTCTTCTATATACACACACATACACCTGCGCCAAATATATGTACCTGGGCGAAATGGTATCCACAAAATCTAAATATATAAATTTAGATTTTGGATTTTCATGAATGAATCCACCAAAATCTAAACCCTATCTCCTCATACCTTTTTAATGAAATAGTTCTGAAACCTGAACCTGATTATCGTGTCTTATTTTCAAACCCAAATACCATATTTCAGATCATAATTGGATTAATTGGTGCATTACAGAAGCTTATTGATACCCCCTCTCTTAGTTATGTTTGCTCTTAATGATGTCAGGATAGAAACCGAGTGGCGGACCGTTAGGGAGGAAAAAAAAAAAAAAAAAGAAAGAAAGAAAAACGCACATACAGAGAGAGATATCTGCAGAAATCTAAGACACCAATTGCTCAGCAGAGAAAAGAAGGAAAAGCCAAGTTAATAAGCTGAGAATTTGCTGGCTTTTCCTTAAACATGCTGTATTTTTCTTTTTCCTCGGAGGGTTCTCTTCTTCAGTGAACTCTTCTACTAAACGAAACCTCTAAATTTTCTTTCTGAATTCTTGTTCCTTTTTCTTAAGAAGTCATTCTAAAGTAAACGGGTTTCCCTTCTTCTGCTTGTCTTTTCTTTTCTTTTTCCTACCAAGACTACAATCCATCCATATGGTTCAAAGCTGAAGCGAAGAATCACAAGGCTTTATTGCAAAAATAGGCGCATGTAGTCAAATTTATAGTTACAAGTGTTAGAGACTAGAACAGAGAAACTCTAGGGAGAGCAGTTGCAAATTTTGGATCTCCCCTGCTTCTTAAATTTCTAATTGGGAGCCCAACAGCTCAAGTACATGACTTTCTTCAGCGACTCCTCTGATTGCTTGGCCTTCTCATCAGCCTCTTCCCATCCTTTCCTCCTATCAATGTTAGAAGAAGAAGAAGAAGACATCCTTCTGGCCTGAGAGAAGGAACCCAAGCTGTTCTTAGCCTGCTGGTTTAGAGACCTGAAGGCATAGTTCCAACGGCATAAACCCGCTTGATCCTTGAGAGCTTCCACTGCCCCCACGCTCGCTGCCACAACTAAAGAAGCCCTGCTTGCAGAGCCCATGTCTTCGCTTCCTCTGAGTATTGTGAATCTAAAGAAGATTTTAGAGCAACAAAGTAGTTGGCCTCGGTGAGCTTGATGAAAATGTGGGAAGGACAATGTCTATATAAAGGGAAAGATAGGATAAGAAGAGGAGGAATGGGAGAAAACAGTGGGAGAGCTGCTGCTGGTATTCAAGTGTTGAGCTCCATGGTTTCCTGCATACCGGGGGCTGTGTTGTTTGTTTATCATTTAAATAAGCAAGTTAATTGGAAAGAGACGTCTCAAAACGAGGAAGGGTCATCAGTGCGGGGAATGGTAGGTGTAAGGTTGCCTGTGAGTGAGAGCTCCTGGTTCCTTGTAAGCTTTAAATTAGGCCACGGAAAAATAGGAGGTAGGACTGCCAAAATAGATTCAATCCATCAAATCAAATGTTTCGTATCTGATCTATTATAAATAAATTTTAATTTATATTAAATAAATTTAAATTATAAATAAATTAATTTATTTAATATTTAAATTAAATTTAAATTTTAAATATTTAATTTATTTAATCTATTTAATATTCAAAACAGGTTGAATCAAATAATCGATTTAATTTATTTCTGATCTATTTAATTCGACCTATTTAACCTATTTAAGATCTATTTAATTTATTTAAAATTTATTTAAATTATTTTTAATTTATTTAATATTTAAAATTTTGATCTATTTAATAAATATATCAGATTTAGATTGATGATTTCTTGATCTGACTCGCATTGATCCGATCCGTAAATGATCCAATCCAATCCGTATATAAACCGATCCGATCCAATTGCCACCCCTAAGGGGAGGGGCATGGGTTGGTGGTGAACAGTAACTGCATATACTGTGTGATTGTGTGCGGGCAGGTTGGAAGCACCTATACTGCACTATTTAAATTAGATCTCATATTTAAAAAATTAATTATATAAAAAATTTAAATTATATGAAATTTTTAATTTTTTGAAAAAAATTAATTGAGTGTAATTAGATTATTTAATTTTTTAATTTATTTAATTCAAATTATGATTATAAAATTTGACTGGCTGATATGATGGAATTATCATATAATGTCATGTGACCTGTTTATATGGTAGAAGGGATGACGTACAAGATGACATCACGTAGAAATTCTGCATCCAAACAAAATTCATGATCCAAATTAAATAAATTTAAAAGTTGGATAATCTAATTATATTAAATTAAAATTCAGGATGAAATTTCAAACCGTCAAATAATTCAAAATTTTTATATAATTAATTATATTTAAAATAATGGCCGGTATGGATCTAATGTTTATGCTATATACCATTTCTAAAGGCATTCATTTACATGATATTATTATATTAATGATGAGTGTGACAGATAATTATGATGGAGCATTGGTTGATGTCTTCATTGTTCATAAATACCATATATTTTCAATGGACGTTTTTTACCAGTTCAGAATAGTTTTTATTTGATGAGTACTGATATAAATTAATAAGATTGTGTTTTTATTTGCTTTCGTGAAAGCTATACCGAAACAAAGAAGGGCCAAATTCTCGTGTAGTATCATTAATTCTATTATAATGATCACAATAAAAAAGAGGATATATTATCCAAAGCTAGCGAATAGAAACCTCGAGTTAGATAGCCTCCGGACAAATACATGGACTTTAGCATCTCTCTTCGGGTCATCCCAAGCTTAAATTGATTTTGGTAATATATGCCATAGTTTTCGTTGCTTCTAAATACAATATGAACTTTGGTTGATGGGTCTATCCTCTGAATTCAACCCCATCGTGGGCTAAGTTCCAATGCAATTTTACTTTTTATTTTTTCCAAGAGTGTCTGCAGCAAATATATATCCGAAATCAGAGGGCAAGCTCAGCTTCGGATAAAAAAAAAAATCAGTGTTCAACCAGATTACCCTCCCTATGTATAGCTTTGAAAGCCCATCTTGATTTCTTCTATTGCAACATATCCTTCAACAAGGGCAGGGGCCTGTTTATAGACATAGAAGCATCCTTCCAACCAAACCTGATTTGCTCCTTATTGATGTGTTGCTATCTGCATACCAAGCCATGCACCTACTAATTCAATTGTAAGGATTGATGAAGGTTATAATTTCTTCCCACTCCGCAGTAAGGAGACAGCCATAATTATAAAAACTGCACCTACCACATTATCCTGTATAGAACCATCGAAGTTTATTTTCAATACTCACAAGAGGTGTGAGAAGCCATGAAACAAGTCTACCCAATAACAGGTGGGATTGATAGAAACAACTGCTCCAGTGCCTTGACTGAATATTGAAAGGAATATATGTCAAGTTCTTTAGCAAGTCGATATAAACAAAGACAAGAGTTTCTTACCACTACCATAGGAGCAAAATGGAGTGTCGGAATATCCTTTCATTCTTTGAATTCCAGATCAATCATGCAACATAGTCAACCAAAGATTCTCTCTCTCTCTCTCTCTCTCTCTCTCTCTACCAAGGCTCTAGATACATAGTCCATTAGAGCCGGCAAAGATGAAGGAAGAAATCTTTGGGTCACTCATCACATAAGTGCTGCCAACACTGCTGGGCGTAAGAGCAACTGACTATACATGTTCACAACACTAAATTTCTTTCCATGCCATTTTAATCTGCTATAGCTACTCCTATCCTAAAATTATATGTAAATAAGAATATTTCTAATCTTTTCAACATCAACAAGATTTTTAAATAAATACTGTTTACAGGTTTTTGGACTCTTAGCATGTCTTTTTTAGTGGTAAGATTGGACTCACTAGAATTTCTTGTAAATCATTTTAGCCATTAATCTCAATCTCCCTCCAAACATCCAATCTCTAATCCTAAAATCATTTCTTACTTTGTAGACTCATTAATTTGTGGTCCTTTTCTAACTATAACCATTGACACATCTTGATCCGATGGCCCAAAGAACGCATGATAGATGGCTGCATATTCTTAGGGTTTAACCCCTCAAGATATGTAAGACTTGCCCTCTCATATATATATATATATATATATATTCATATCAATCCAAACTCAGACAATTGTAATAAAAACAAACTTTTAATTAATTAATTCAAATAAAAAATATAGTTCATCAATGACTAATAAGGATGATTAACATAAACCCAAATCAATAGTTATTCAAAAATAAAACTAAGCAAATATCATCAAAGATCCTATGCTCCTCACAGCATTGGTCTCAAGCCCCACGTACTCTAAAAAGAAAAATAAAAGAGAGTGAGTTTTACAGGCTTACTAAGTTTCTAATATCTTTGAGGGATCAAGTATAATTAATTTTTTTTTTCAAATATAGCAATTGATAAAAATAGATATATATACCAATATAATTTTAATTTTTAAAAATATGCTATGCATAACATTAAAACATAAAATCTTCTCTCAATCTTTGATGATTACGGCTATGATCAGTCTCATAACAAGATCCAAAAGAGACTAGTCCCAAATATAAAATATATAATTTATCAGTATATACCAGTGATCAATCTTACTAGCTAGGCCCAGAAAAGAATTGGCTCTATTTCACATGGCCACGATTAACCTTGTGATAAAGCAAAGAGACCAGTCCTAAAAACAAACATATGACCCATCAACATTTGCCAACAATCAATTCCATCTAACTAGACTTAGAAGGACTGGCTCTACAGCTATCAGTCCTGACTAGTTAAGCCTAGAAGAAACTAGCTTTTAACATGTCGCTGACAATCAATCCCATTGGCTAGATCTTAATCATAATCTAATTAGAGAGTTTTTCTTATAATTATATTTCTATAATAACCAACATACTTATTTCTATAACATTTTTCAATAAATTTTTATTTTATTCTAGAAGCTAGAAAATAGTTTTTATTTAAAAGTTTATGCAAGCGTAATACTACGCAACATTGAAATAAAGGAATCATCTTATTTAAATTTTGCAATCATGCTAAGATAACACTATGCTTGATCCATAAATGTTTGAAATTCATAGCATCCATAATTTTTCAAACTTTCATATTTCTAAATATTTTCATAATTTTTGTACAAATTTTAATTTGAAAATACATGAAATGCATTAATAAAAATTTTAGAGATAAATGGACTTATAGTTGATTGGATCCAAAATTCATAATCTTTTAGTCACAGCCTGATCTTTAGATCCGATACTCTTCTGGCATCAAAAGTTTTGGCATATGTAATTTATAATTTTATTAGCTTCAATTTGAAGAAAAATTTGGATGAAGAGAGAGATTTTCAATCTAGCCCTGGTCTAGGCCTAATTATGGGCCCCATTTAGGTGGTTTAAACTGATCATCGGGAGATCAATTTAGACCTAATCGAAGTGAGAGATCTCTTATTAGTAAAATATCTCTTACTAAAAAGGTTGCAATATATGTAGGCTTTAGTATCAATAATAAGTCACCAAGTACTTTGACCATAGAAAATTTTCCAAGTTAGGATTGTGTAGAACTTTTCTTCAAATAAGAATAGGAATAAAAGATTTCACACTATAAAATTCTATAACATAAATATAAATTGAAATTGAATGTCATTCTCTCTCTCTCTCTCGTGTTCTCTCTCTCTCCCTCCCATCCCAGGGCAGGGGATCTCCCCAGGGCATAGAGGAATCAAGAGGAGAGAGTGGCACGATTGGGGTGATTGGGCAATGGTGGCACGATTGGGGTGGCTGGAAGGTGGTGGCACAGCCAAGATGGCCAGTAGCTTGGTTGCACACAAGGAAGTTGAGAGAGAGAGAGAGAGGAAAGGTGTGTTTTCCCTTGCCACCTTGGTGATGGCACCCAAGGCTAAAAGAATGATAAGGGGAGGAGAGAATGGAAATGGCAGCGGTAGTGCTTAATTCAATGGGGAAGAGGCCGACCAATCTCAAAATAGGGGAAGGAAAAACAAAGGGATTGGTGGCTTTTGAGGAGGAGAAATGGGTTTAGGGTGTAGCGGTGTTCGACTATGGAAGCTTGGCAGCTACTAGAGGTGAGGATGAAGAGAGAGGGAGGTGGTATGGGCTTTGGTGGTGGATCAACCGAGAGAGAGGCTGGGGTTTAAATAAAAAGAATTTGGAGGGGATAAGACTATCCTAATATCAGCCATTCACTGGTTGCAGCAGCCCTCAATGACCATTGTCTGTTCCATCGTTCTGCAACATCTACACCAGCCACCATTAGATAGTATTATCTCCCATAACTAAAGATCGAGGCAGAGGATCACAACTCCCTTATTCCGATTATTTTTTTTTTTTTTGAATCTTTGAATTGAAGTCGATAAGGCTTACCGACTTCAGCTCAACATAAACCCAATTAGACTGGACTTCACATCCTCCTCTCTTTAAAAAAAATTATCCTCAAAATTTGAGAAATCTAAGCCTTCTAACATTAAAGATACTTAGTCCAAAACTCAAATATATCACTTTGCTAGATAATTCTGTCAAGCTAGACATATGATTATACCACTCAAGTGCTTGCAAGCAATCCAACCACTCAGATCAATCATAATCCTCATATATATTTCTATCCATACCATCTGATCTCTATGCTAGCTTTAGAATTTTGACTCTTAAGTAACATATAGTCTAAGACCTCATCTCTTTTTTATCAAAGTCAATATAATAACTAGATTTGGATCAATTATCAAAAGCTTTCTATCACATTTAAGATTAAGATATAAACTAATATGATCAGCACAAATTAAGTGATCAAGAGTCTAAGATTGAAATCATCATCTTGATACGAATGGACATTTATTCAAGATTGAGTTGGGATCAATTTTATGTTAAATCCTCACAGCAAGATAAATTATGATTAATTATATTTAGTATAGAGATTGAAATGGATTCAGTACAAATACTATGGTGATGTTTTGATCTCTCAAAAGATGAGAACTAACCTTGATTAGAGTCAAATCATTAGATGATTTTGAAGATGATCATGATTATATAGTGATGGCATAAATAACAAGAATTTATCAGAAAGTATGAAAACGATCAACAATGAATCATAAAAACAAGTCCAAAAAGTAAGGTACTAATACCATGATTTCTATATTAGAGTTGAGATATAAGGAGGGAACAAACAACACATGATTGATTCAGATGCTTAACAAATTAGACTAAGTTGAATTAGTAATTAAGTAATCCTAGAAATAAGACACTCAAAGTTTTCCTTAGTACAATCTACAATCATTGAACCTATCTGAGAGCATAACATAGCCACATCATAATTAGCCTAACAATCAAAACTCCTTTTTATTGCAAAATCAAATTCTCCATCATAACGCTTATCAAACCACCATCAATATCTTCCATTAGTTTTTAAATGATTCAATCCAGCATACTTCCTATGTATAACTCTGATCAACATTCTCCAAAATTTCTTAATGATCTCATATCAAAACTTTTATAAAATTGAAGCAAAGATCTCCTTTCTTACCTTCTGAGGATGATTAACCCTTGAGGTAATTTCCATAAAAGTTATTATATTCCAAATCTGATCTGAACTAAATCAATTCTTAATTACCTTAATAATTCAATCAAACAATTCAAAATTGATCTTTCTCTTTCAAGAATGTTAATTCTATGCTCCAATAAATTATAAGATCCCAAATTAACTTTCTTGTAAGCATAATCTATCTAGTAGAATCTTCTCTTCTAGGTTAAACTTATTTAAGCTTCTTACTTTTCTTTTTTTTTTCTAGAAAAAAGAAAGTTAACATGAGATTCCACTAGCGTTTGAAGAATAGTGATGTAAGATCCATGATCAATTCATTAACATGATCTTTAACTTAAAAAATAATTCACATAAAAATATAGTAGTCAAGTTCAAGGATTTATTAGAAACTCCACCACAACATAAACTTTATGATTTTACAATTAGATCAATTCCACCATTTCCAAATCACATCTATAATGTGCTACATATTTATTTTTTAATAATCTAAAATAATTTTTAATAAAATCAAAATTGCTATCACATTTCAGGATCATATCCAATTTAGATTTCTAATAGAATACCTCATTCATCATAATACAACTTGTTTATATTACTCAAAGTATATCTCGTCATGTCAATTACTTAAGATATTTTTCCTAAAATTAGGCTTGATGCATGTAACTAGAATTTTAACATCAATCTACTATGCTGATCCTAAGCTAAGTCCTAAAGACCTTAATTTAATTCCACAAAATATAGACATTATGAGATAATTTATTGGACTTCTAGTACTAGTAATTATTTTGAGATATCAATCAAAACTTTAAGTTCTACTCTACTCTCATCACTAATCTAAACTTTAAGATCTTGAATCTAAGTTTGATATTACTAAATCTAACATGCTCCAATCTGATGGCCCCAATTGAGTGCACGATAGACAACCACACATCCTAGGATTTAACCTTTCAAGAAATGTAAGGCCTACTTATTCAAATATATATTGATATCAATCCAAACTCAGATAGTAGTAATAAAAGCAAACTTCTAATTTAGAATTCAAATAAAAAAATAATTCATCAATGACTAATAAGGATGATTAATATAAATTCAAATCAATATTTATTCAAAAATAAAACTAAACAAATATCATCTAAGGTCTTATGCTCCTCACTGCATCAGACCCAAGTCTCGTATGCTCTTCTAGATCTAAAAAAAGAAAAGAGGGAATGAGCTTTATAGGCTTCGTAAATTTTCTATATCTTTGAGAGGGATCAAGCATACTAAGTTCTTTTTCCAAACATAACAATTGACAATATTAGATATATTTACCATTATAATCTTAATGTTTAAAAATATCTCATGCATAATAGTAAAATACAAAATTCTCTCTTAATCTTTGATGACTACAGTCATCATCAGCCTCATGACAAGGCCCAAAAGGAATTAGCCTTGAATACAAAACATGCAATCTATTAATGTATACCAACGATCAGTCCCACCGACTAGGTCTAAAAGGAAACTATCTCCAATTCACATGACCACAATTAATCTCTTGGTAAGACAAAGAGACTAGTCTTAAAAAAAAAATGCGACACCCCAGTATGTGCTAGCAATCAATCTCAACTAGTCAGGCTCAATAATACTAGCTCTATCAGTAAGCAGCTCTGATTGGTTGGGCTCAAAAGAAACTAATTTTTTACATATAGCTAATGATCAGTCCCATTAGCTAAATCCAAATCATAATCTAACTAAAAAAAAAATTTCATAATTTCTATAATAACCAACATACTTACTTTCATAATATTGTTAATAAATTTTTATATTTTATTTTTAAAAACTAAAAAATAATTTTGATTCAAAAGTTCATGCAAGCATAAATACCATGCAAAATTAAAATAAAGGAATCATCTTATTTAAATTATGCAATCATGCCAAGATGATACTATGCTTCATTCATAAATTTCTAAAATTCATATCATCCATAATTTTCTAAACTTTCATATTTCTAAATATTTTCATAATTTTTTTATAAATTTTAATTTAAAAATATATAAAATGCATTAATAAAAATTTTAGAGATAATGGAACTTACAATCATTCGGATTCAAAATTTATGATATATGACTTATAGCCTAACCTCTAAATTTGGTACTCTTTTAAACTTGAAGGCTCTGGTATAAGAAATTTATAATTTTATTAACCTTCAATTCGAGAAAAAATTTGGGTGAAGAGAAGGACTCTTAATCTATCATCGATCTAGGCCTAATTATGGGCCCGATGTAGATGGTTTGAACAAGTCATCAAGAGATCAATTTAGACCTAATCAAAGTGGAAGATCTCTTATTACTAAAATATCTCTTACCAAAAGCAATAATATATATATATATAGGCTTTAGTACCAATAATAAGTTTCCTGGTACCTGGACCTTAGAAAATTTCCTAAATTCGAATTATGTAGAACTTTTTCTTAAATAAGAATGGTGCTAAAAGATTTCACACTATAAATTTCTATTCTATAAATGTAAATTGAAATTGAATATCATTCTCTCTCCACCCCCCCCCCCCCGCCCCTCATGTCACAATAAGGGTTCTCTCTGTGGCCTAGAGGAATTAAGAGAGGGTGGTGCAGTTGGGGTGGTTGGGCAGTGGTGGCATGGCCGGAGTGGCCGAACGGTGGTGGCACGGCCAAGGTGGCCGATAGCTTGATCATACACAGGGAATCCAAGAGAGAGAGAGGAAAGAAAGGGGCATTGCCTCTTGCCACTTTAGTGGTGGCATCCAAGGCCAAAAGAATGACAAGGGGAGGAGGGAGCCTCCCTAGAGATGGCGGCGGTGGCGGATCATGGCCGACAGTACTTGATTCTAGTGAGAAGAGGCCGATCAATCTCGAAATAGGGGAAGAAAAAATAAAGGGATTGGTGGCTTTTGAGGAGGAGAAATGAGGTTTAGGGGGTGGGAGTATTTGGCTATGGTGGCTCGACGACTGTCGAAGGTGAGGATGGAGGGAGAGGGAGGCGGTATGGGCTTCGGTTGTGGATCAACCAAGAGAGGGATATGTTTTGAAAAAAGAGATTTGGATGGGATCAAGCTAGCCTAACGTCGGCCGTTCGTTTGCAGCAGCCCCTAATAGCCACGACCATTCTATTGACACATGATGCCCGCATTGACCATCGTTAGATGGCCTTATCTCCCACAACCAGAGATCGGGGTAGGGGATCATGATTTCTCCTATGCCGATCAATTTTTTTTGAATTTTTGAATTGAAGTCTACAAGGCTTGTCAACTTCATCCCAACAAAGGCCCAATTGGACCAGACTTCACAACTATGTTTTTAAATTTAATAATTAACATTGTGTCATTTTAAAAATTTAAATTTTAGTTAAATTATTTTTTATTTTGTTAGTAGTATAGTGAAATTGCTTGTATGTTATAACTAGAATAACATAAACATGTACACATATATATATTATAACTTTTAAAAGTGTCAAATAGAAAAAAAATTCTCCCAAAACTTAGAACCCATACTTCCAAAATACTAAAAATATGCTAATTAAATTAAGATCATAATTGTCCACAGAACATCTCATAAGCCCCACACAACACTAATCGAGATAGAATAATAGTCTAGTGTGTACATTTTATTGTTGCATTTTTTCTTCATCCACCAGTAAATGAGATAAGT
Source organism: Elaeis guineensis (assembly GCF_000442705.2). Lineage (NCBI taxonomy): Eukaryota > Viridiplantae > Streptophyta > Magnoliopsida > Arecales > Arecaceae > Elaeis > Elaeis guineensis. The sequence goes on along the minus strand of NC_025997.2, from coordinate 105,610,760 downwards.
ATTGTCTTTTGAATTTAGCTTACTATTGAGGTGAATGAGAAGCTTATGAGTTTTGCCTTAAGCTATAGGGCTCCCTATAGGAGAATGAGATGGTTGTACCATTTTTGGAGGGCTTGGGTTGTATTTTCACATGAAAGAATGATTGATCTTCTTTTACAACCTCAAAATGCCATTGGATCGCATTTTCACATCTTTCAAAGTGGAGGATAAGCTTTGTAAATTGTTCTACAGATAGATGGAAGTGGTTCATCATGCTTTGCAAGATGTGTAAAGCATGTGAAAGAAGATCATACTTTCATGCAAAGATACAACTTGTATTATCACTGGAGGCTATTTTTTTAATATGAGTTTGATACCTTAACATCTCTGACAGGTTAATTTGTCCTTTTTTGCGATGTAAAATTTTTTGTACACCATCTGTAGTGTAGAAAATCTGACGTGGAGTGCACCACCTCTCTCGATTGGTCCATGTGGCACCATCATGGCTCAATGTGATCGGATATCTGAAAGTGTAAAGAAAATGGAGGCAGTGTGCTATTTCATCATCAAATACATTTAATGTACATCATAATCTATTTTTTAAATTTAATATAACAAAAATATCCTTTCCCTCCAAGATGATGTTCTTACTATTTTGCAATTTGGTTGAACATTTCGAATGCTGATCTTCTCTCTCTTCATCCTCATTTTGTTGAGCTTCTGTCCGTCCAAAAAAAAAATCTTTCAACCATAACTGTACGTTCGAGGTTGTTGATTAGTATCTAGATAATTTTATCCATCCAAATAATATATCCCACCCATCAGGAAGTAAAATATCATTTGTAGATATTTTATTATGATTTTATGGTAATTCTTTTATTATAGTAGCTCCTTTGGTAGTTAAACAAAGTTAATACATTAGGTAGGTTCAAATGAAGTTCTTTTTTTAGTTTTGAATGCAGCATGTCATAAAAATCTTTTCTAAAAGAGTAATAAGTCAGGATGTCATGACATTCTAAGTTAACATTATGACATCCTATGGGTCTAATAGCTCAAAAATATTTTTTGGATATTTTAATGACATCCTGGATCAAAATGATGATATTCGACATTAAGATTACAATATTCTATATGTAAAATATTCATCGAAGATAGATTTGATAATATTATGATATTCTAGATTCAAATTATAATAGTTTAAATTAATATTATAATATCTTATAGATAAAATAAAATAAAAATATATTTTTTGATATTATTTTAATATTTTGAGTCGAAGTTGTGATATTCAATGTTAAAATTATGATATTCTGTAGGTAAAATACCTTCGAAAGATGGTTTTGATAATATTATGATATCCTAATTCAAAATTATAATATTTTAAATTAATATTATAATATTTTATAGATAAAATACTAATCAAATATATCTTTTCGATATTTTTATGATATTCTATATCTAAAATGATGACATTCGATGTTAAAATTATAACATCTTATACATAAAATACCTATCAAAGATAGTTCTGATAATATTATTACATCTGATATTAGATTTATGATATTATAGATTAATATTATGATATTTTATAAGTAAAATAAAATTAAAATATATTTTTTGATATTTTTATTATATTTTGTATCAAAATTATGATATTTGGATGTCAAAATTATGACATTCTATAGATTAAATACCTTCGAAAGATAGTTTTGATAATATTATGATATTCTAAATCAGAATTATGATATTTAGATTAATATTATGATATCTTATAGATAAAATATTAATTAGATATATATTTTCAATATTTTTATAATATTATATATCTAAATTATGATATTGTATGTTAAAATTATGATATTCTATAGATAAAATATCTTTTGAAGCTAGTTTTAAAAATATTATTATATCCAATATCAGAGTTATGATATTATAGATTAATATTATAATATTCTATAGATAAAATATCTTTGAAGCATACTTATTGATATTTTTATGATATCTTATGTCAAAATTATGATATTTGGATGTTAACATTATAATATCTTATAGATAAAATATCTTTTAAAAATAGATTTGATTATATTATAATATTTTAGATCAGAATTATGATATTTAGATTAATATTATGATATTTTGTATGTAAAATATCTCAAAATAGATACTTTTTGAAATTTTTATGATATCGTGTGTCAAAATTATGATATTATATATTAAAATTATAATATCTTATTGGTAAAATACCTTTCAAAGATAGATTTAAAAATTTTTATAACTTTTTCACTCAAAATTATGATATTTGATATTAAATCTATGATATTCTATAGTTAAAAAAAATTTTGAAGATAGTTTTGATAATATTTTGACATCTTCGATCAAATTTATGATAGATTAGGTTAATATTATGATATCCTATAGATAAAATATATCATAAATAATTTTTTTAATACTTTTATGATATCTTGAGTTAATATTATGATAATCTAGATTAATATTATGACATCATGTAGATAAAAAATCTTTAGAATATACTTTTAGATATTTTTATGACATAACAGGTCAAATTTATGATATTTTATTTAAAAATTTTGACATCCTATGGGTTAAACACTTTGTAAAAATAATTTTGATAATATTATTATATTTTATATTATGATTATAATATTATAGATTAATATTATGATATTCTGAATATAAAGAACCTCCGAAGTATACTTCTTAATAATTTTATGACATGTTGGGTCAAAATTATTACATTTGATGTTAAATTTATGATATCCTATAGGTAAAGCACCTTCGGATGATATTTTTGATAATATTATGATATGACAGATAAACATTATGATATTTTAGAAGGGCACTATCTCACTTGATTGGTCCAAGTAGCATCCTCATGGCTGGATGTAATGGCCCCAGCTTTTCCACATTTGACGGTATCATGCTCTGCAGCATCATTAAACCCGATCTTTTCAAAATAATGAAAAGATGCTTTTGCCTCCGTTGCTTAGCAAAGAAAATAGATATCGAAGAAAGAGGAAAAAAGAAATTGAACTGCCTTCATCTCTCTCCCAAAATACTGCTTGGTCTTCCCTCCACTCCGACAATCGGCATTTTCCTTATTTTCTTCCTTCAAACAACTGAGAGCATCTCGATGTCCCCATCTCTATGGTTAAGGATAAATATTTTTTTTCTTTATTTTCTTTCCTTAAACAATGTTCTCAGCTTGTTGAGGAAGCTTTTTTAGATAATCACTTTTATTCAGAAATGGCCCCTAAAAAGTTCAAGTTTAAAAGACACTGAGGAGAAGGTAATGAAGAAGAGGAGGTGATTGAAGGGAGCACAGCAATAGTTGTTTACACGGGAGAGGATGCCTCTATAATCTTTGAGAGAGATAAAATAGTAGAAAGAGTGATCGCTTGTCACGAGCAATCAAAGATAAAAATTAACTCTGATTCAACTATTGAGTAGAATAGCGTGAGTCAGATGTCGAGTCTATAAGGATCAAAAGGCTAAATTATGTTCAACACAAAAATTAAGAATAAAGGGTCTAGGGTTTGTTTTTTATAAGAATAATTTATGAAAAGTTCTTATGAAATAAATATGAAAGTAATTAATTAAAAAATAAATTAAAAAAAATTGTATGAGAATAAAAATTTTAAGATTTTGATTCCATCTTTAACTACAATCTTGATATTTTATTTTAAAATAATTAAAAAAATTAATTAAGATATTTTATGATCAGATTCAAGCACAACTTATCTTATCGGAGTATGAATTGTATCTCCTAATCATGATCCATTTTTCTAAAGTATAAGTTATTCAAATCTGAATCACAAAAGATCTTAAAAAGAAGATAAAAAAACCTATGGGTAAATCCTTAAGATAGCTTATTTTACTTGAGCATGAATCGTATCTTTCGATCACGATCCATCCCTATGAATGCATAAGCTATTCAAGATTAACAATATAAGCATGAAGCACAAGAACTTGAAAGCAAACATCATATTTATTGATCAAAGAAAAAAGTTTATAAATTTTTTTAATTGCATCAAAGATAAATATAAAAAATATTCAAGATAAAATGCAAGACTAAAATTTAAAGACTTATTCTACTCCCCCAAAGACTTGAATTTCTAGCCGCATATGATATCAATTTCGCTTGCCATGGCTCCCTTCATCCTCGTTCTTGCTGGAACGCTGAAGAAGAGGCTTGGATTTACTGGATGAATGGATGGATTCTAGGTTGAAGCATTGAAACTTATTTATAGATATAGACAGCATAAGAATTTATTTGATTAGGCAATGTGGGATTAATAGACTAAAAATGGGTGGCTAGGGTTTTGCAAATGGTTATGTGAAGCTTTAATTGATGAATGATTGAGATTTAAAATGGAGATCAAGGGATGATGGAGTGAAAGGAAGAGGGGGTGCTTGATTTATGCATAAAAGAAGAGAGGATATATGGTTTGGGGCATTAAAGAATTATTGCGTTGGTTTTATGTGGAAGATAAAGAAAGAAAAGGGGGTGCGAAAGACTTAAGGCATTGGATTTGTCTTAAGTGGCATTAAAGAGGTTGGGACATGTGAGATTGGTTGGATATGGAAAGAAAGAAAGGGCACTGGAAAATAAAGAAAGGGAGAGGGCATTAGTTAGCATGAAGGAAAAAAAAGGAGGCATGAGAGATTGGGGGCATTGAGATCTCTTAGTTGGTGCTAAAAAAATAAAGAGGAAGAGGGAGCATATGGGATTTTTAAAAGGCACTAAAATAAAAAGAGGAAAGATGGGCATTGGAATTCATGGAGGCACCTCCTAATGAGAAAAAAAAGGGCGTTAGTTAGGGTATGTAAGAATTAAAGGATATGGCGTTGGAAGAAAATTAATTTCATGAGGTGGCATGAGGAAGTTGGATGGATTTTTAGTGTGAAAAAAAGTGAAGGGGCGTTGAGTTAGTTGGATGGGTTGGCGCCAACTAGAGAGAGATTAGGGTTTCTTAAGTGGGCCTCCCTTAATGGCCTATGGATCAAGATATCTTGTTTTCTATCCCTTAAATCTTGGTATCTTTAGGATTTTCATGAGTTGGCATCATAAATCTTGACCGTCGAGTAGAGTATTATTTTTTGGCCATTAGATACTTCTTTATTTAATCAATCCTTCAACTTGGTTGCTCTTAGCCTCTTGATTCTTCAATTTTGCTTTGGGTTTAAACCAATTTGGATCTTGATTAGTCCAATCTCTCAATTTCCTACAAAAGAGAACAAAAAGTATCAAATTCTATATAATATGGATCAATTAATAAAAGATTGAATGCTTCTATATTCTAATTAATATACTTATCACACCCTCTAACTTGAACTTTACTCATCCTGGAGTAAAAGAAAAAGAAATATTTCACATTTGCAGAATGAGTTGCAAGATTTGTGAAAAATGATTGGAGATGCTACCTACTACTATCTGTGTCATACACATGCTTGCTTAGACTTAAGGGAGGTTATTTCAAATATTTTGTAAGCAAAGGAAATCCTGACAGAGTGTTAGTGAAATATATCATTGGGATATTAATATCATCTAGTAAAATGGTTAAGAAAAGAATTAATTATTTTTTAAAGATATCTCTTTTACCAACTCTTTATTTTTATCTCTAAATTATCTAACTCTAAAATACACTGAGGTACTATCTTCATACAAGTCCATTTATCTTATTTTATTTTATTTTATATTTATTTATTTATTTATACAATCAATGCAATATCTTAATCTCTTAAGCTTTCTATCTGATCCTTGTAGCGAGATTTCAATCAATAACTCTCAAACCAATTAGCTTTAGGACATTAGATATAGAATACTCCTCGGGCTTACTAGCTCGAATCAAATAGGTTTCAGATTAAGACTCACTATATGGTAGACTTCTTCACATTTTTCATCATTTCATGCGAACATCAATGTTTGCTTAGACAAAGAGGCTCGGTTACTAAGTGAAAAAAATACTTAGAGCCTCTTTTTTTTTTGAAAAGAGAAATAGACTTGCATTTGTTGACATATTATGCCCATACACAGCTAAGAAGTAGATTCTTCTTTGATATTAATAGAGAGGGTTAAAATTTTTCAAAAATTGATTTAGTTCTAACTTAATCCTCTTATTAGATTCTATTAATATATAACCCCTTAAGATTTCAAAGACTATCTAGACAGTACATCAATTACTTATCAAAATGTATGATTAACCTTAAGTTCGAAGCATGACAAGTATAAAAATATGAAGGAAGAAGATAGCTCCTAACAATCTTTTTTTTTAGTAGAATCATAATATGGTATATGGAAACGAAGGCACCTGAAAATGAAGGTTTTTTATTCAACTCCCCCCCCACTTAACCGACGTTGTCCTCCATGGAGTAGAATCCCTACAAAAGATACCTAAATAAGACTCAATTAACCTAAATAAAATGAAAAAAATATGAATCAAAAAGTAGAAGCTGGGTTGCTTCCTAGAAAGTACTAAGTTTATAGTCTTCAGCCGAACTAAATTTTGATAGTCAATGGCTTAACATGAGGCTCCCATCTTGGTAGAGTCCTCTAGTCAGTAGTTGTAGATACTTCATAGATATTTTTAGATTCTTGATCTGATCAGAGGTTTAAGTCCAAATCTTCATCCCTTGATCGATGGATTCATAAATATTATTTTAGATCAGGTTCACATCCATGGATTGGTCCATTTCATTGCATAGATTAAAGATATTTAGATCAATCGTCATATTCCCAAAGAAGAGCTTCATGAGTTTATTGCGATAATTGATTAGAATATTAGCAATTGCTAAGAATGGTCTACCTAAGATGACTGGGATGTGACCTCTAGGATTTGACACTAGTTCAGTTTCTAGAATCATGAAATCTATGGGGTAGATAAATTCACCAACCTTGATTAATACATCCTCCACTACCCCCTTGGGAACCTTAATGGATGGATCTGCCAATTACAAAGTCATCCCAGTCAGTTTTCACTCTCTTAACCCTAATTGGTCATATACTGAATATGGCATTATGCTCACACTAGCCCCTAAGTCCAACAAAGCTTTGTCAATGGTGGTTTCTCTGACAACATATGAAATTGTAGGAGACCTTGGATCTTTGCATTTGACTGGCATGTAACTCAAAATGTATGAGCTCACATTAGCCACCAAAAAGGCTTTCTTGGGCATATTGGTGGTCTTCTTCTTTATGCATAAGTTCTTGAGAAATTTGGTATAGGTTGGGACTTGTTGGATCATATTTAGTGGAGGAATATTCACCTTAACTTGTTTGAATATCTCTAAGATTTTATCCAAATGGGCTGAGTATCTATTGAACCTAAGTCTATTTGAAAAACAAAGCTATAGGATTAGTGGGTGATGTCTCGACTTGCTTGAACCTTGATGTGGGTTCTGCGGGTGGCTTGGGTGGCTCATCAACCTCTGTTGATTCAAGCTCCTTAGACTTGGTCTAATCGGTGGGTTGTTCAATAAGTGACTCAGAAAGTAAGTCTTCATGATTTTTAGGTGTACCCACTTTATTATCCACTTGTTTACTCGATCTTAATGTGCAGATTACATTCAATTGGTTGATCTGATTTTCTGGCTGGGATCCTAGACCATTCTGGGCTTTAGGATTGGGTTCAGGTTGGCTTGGTAATCGACACTTTTTCTTTTCACTAAGGACAGTGGCTAATTGACCCAACTACATTTCTAAATGGGCTATGGCTTAAGTGTTTGCTATTAGGAGTTGGCCCGTGGTTTGCATGAAACTGTTCAGAGTGGTGGTGGTATCAGAAGCCAATTTCATCAAGACTTCTAAACCCTTCTCTAATGTGTTGAGTCTCTTTTCATTGCTAAAATCGATTGGGTTGTTTAGTATGTAGTTGGGCCATAGGTTAGGTTGATTGAAGACAGGACCACTTAAGTTAGTGCCATGCGACCAAAAAAGTTTGGATGATTCCTCCACCCTGGGTTATAAGTTAGTGCATACAAGTCATTTATAGGTTTATGATAAGCCACATTTACCTATGCATAACCATTCTCAGTTTGGTTCATCAGGGTGGGATATTCTTCTAACACATGATTTGGTTCACCGCATCTATTACACATGAGTGCGGACACTTAGTTCACTTTAGCGTATGCTTGCAGTTCTAAAGCCTCTATCCTATGAATCAACATTGCGATCTTTGCTTCTGCAATTAGGGACATTTGCACTTGATGCATTCTACCTCTTAGTGGTGTGGATCTATCAGGTTTTCTAGTTTCTCCCATTATAGATTTTTCTCAGCTAAATCTTCTAAAAACTGCCAAGCTTTATTTGGCTCTTTGTGCATGAATTGGTCCTGACACAGATTCTAACATGGTCCTAGAGTTTGAGTCTAGCCTCTTATAAATAATTTGGCATAACCTCCAGATTTCTATTCCATGGTGTGGGAATTGACTCAACAGATTCTTAAAAAGATCAAAGTACTTTCAGAAAAACTCTTCAGGTAGTTGGTAGAATTGGTTAATCTCATTTTTAAACTTAACAGTCTTATGGTGTGGAAAAAATTTCTTCAAGAATACTTGACAAAACTATCCCATGTCGTGATTGACTAGTTGGGTAGATGTATAGCCATTTCTTAGCATTGTCCTTAAGAGCGAAATTGATAAGCCTAAGCTTAATTGCATCCTCTGAGAGTTGTTGAAGCTTCATGGTTGGACATACTTTCTCAAATTTTTTCATAAAAATGTATGCATCCTCGATTTCAATATATTTTGAAAGCATGTTTATGATTTGAGGTTTAATTTTGAAATTGATATTAGTTTGTGGCTGTTGGATATACGAGGGTTGGACCGACCCAATGGGATAACATAAGTCCTTCAAGACTTGTGGTTGATCGATTTTGCTCATGATGTCTTTAAGATCTATTGGATTTGATGTAGGGTTCAAATCAATTCTGACCAATCATCCAGATACTCTCCTCTACGAAAAGAGTTGGAAGCTTTTAGTTATTTTTATAATTTTTAATTTGTTAGTAGAAAAGAAAAGAAGGAGAATTCTAGAAATGAGAACATAGAGAATCCTAAATCTAAGAGATAGATGAGAAGAATATTTTTTATTTTTTTATTAATTACAAATAAATTTTCAATACAAAAGAATCCTAACTAAGATTTAGCTTAGATCTAGATAGCTTCTAACTGTTCTAAGGTCACCTTCAGGAACTTCAAGTTCAAAATTAACCAACTAAATTGATCAGATAAGTATAAGATTGGTGAGAGGCTCTCTGTGCATTTGCAACGGACCTGATAAAGTAACCACCGTTCTTCAGGATTGAGTCTCTAAACCATTTTTCTAGACACCAATTGGTTAGTCAAAGTTAAACCTGATCCAACCTTTCAGTTTTCTTATCCTATTGACCTCGAGTTTCTTAGGGCTGACGTCTAATTGATTTTATCAGGGTTAGAGTTATGCAAGATGAAAAGAACTTATTTGTAGACCAAAGAAGGATGATGAAATCTCTATCTTATCTTGTGTTAGAGTTTGTGTCCTTAAGATTGATTATGAAAATACAATGCAACAAACAAGATGTCTAAACAAAAGAATTTTTTTTTATTTCTAATGTCACCATATGTATTATGAGTTTTCTTTTATTATGTTGAAACAACCGTACTAGTGATATCCGATAATGACAATAAAATTTGATCGCTTGTCACAAGCAATCAAAGATAAAAATTAACTCTGATTCAACTATTGAGTAGAATAGTGTGAGTTGGGTGTCAAGTCCACAGGGATCAAAATATTAAGTTGCATTCAATACAAAAATTAAGAATAAAAGGTCTAGAGTTTGTTTTTTATAAGAATAATTTAAAAAAAGTTTTTATGAAATAAATGTAGAAGTAATTAATTAGAAAATAAATTAAGAAAAGTCATATGAGAATAAAAATCTCAAGATTTTGACTCCATCTTTAACTACAATCTTGATATTTTCTTTTGAAATAATTAAAAAAATTAATTAAGATATTGTTGCCCAGCTATGCAACCCAAGAGGGGGGGTGAATTGGGTTTCTAAAAATTTTAAGCCCAACAAATAACTTATGAAGAACAAAATAATGGCTTTAAATCAATATTAATTATCTAAAGTAGTATTGCAAGGATATAATAAAGAAATAAGATAAAGCGATAAAGCACACCACAAACACAAGGATTTATAGTGGTTCGGTGCTAACCTTGCACCTACATCCACTCCCCAAGATCCCACTTGGGAATTTCAATCCACTATCCTTTGTATTCAACCCGAATACAAAACGTCGGAAACTCCGACACTAGCTATCCCAAGCTAGAATACAAGACGTCGGAAACTCCGACCCTAGCTATCCCAAGCTAGAACACTTGTTTCCCGGGTACAAGCAAACCCAAAACACTCCGATTTCAGGTTCGGATCAACCTTTTCTTGTTTTGGAAATCCTCCAAAAACAAGAGCAAAAACTCACAAAGAGTAAGAATATTTAGAGCACAGATGAATACAATAACAGCTCCTTAAATGAGCAAATATAACAATAAAAGTTTTACTCAAATGAAGAACCCCTTTTTCAGATTTTTTCAAGATGAATGAACGGTTGAACGCTTGAGAAGAGGTTGATTGTTGATTGAAGATCTCTTGAAAGCTTTGAACGATCTCTAGATCAAGGTTGAAACGATAGGCGTGAAGAATTCTCTCCTTGAAAGATCTTCCTTTTCTCTTTCACAATCTCTCTGGTATATTGTGGATCCTCTCTCTTTTTCTCTATGGATATTTCGTTGATCTCAGGCTTTTTTTTTGCAAATTTTGGATCCTCTCTTCTGTTCTTCTCTTTTTCTTCTTTTTCTCTTTTTCTCTTCACATTTGATTTCACGTTTGATCCGCTATTTAATCTGCAATTTCTTTCATCAAATTAAGCATTTTGTAGCATTAGAAGCAAGAGAAAACAATTTAGGCAAATAAAGAGCCGTTAGAGGATTTTTAGGAAGCATAAATGGCAATTAAAATGGGCAAAAAAATAGCCGTTGCTGACATTTCCCATCGCAGGGGTCGACTCATGAGTCGACTCATGCTTCAGGGGTCGACTCATGAGTCGACCTCTGTTGCAAAAACCAGAGAATGCTTTTCTGGAATTTCTTGGCTCAAATTAGCAGGGGTCGACTCATGAGTCGACTCATGCCTTGTGGGTCGACTCATGAGTCGACTCACAGGTCGTGCCAAGCCAGAAAACTAGCGTGCCAAGGAGAATTTTTGCGTGCCAATCAGCTCACAGTGCCATGAGTTGACTCATGAGTCGACTCATGCACTTCAAACCTTCATAACTTCAAAAATATAAGTCCAAACACAATGAAATTTTTACCAATAGATTTTAAATCATTTGTTCTACCAAATGATACTATCAAATCAGGATTTTAGTGAAATTATGATTTTGCCCTTGAAGAGCATAAGGACTTTTTCATTTTAAAATATTGTATCCCTTCAATCTGCTTTGTAATCATCAAAATCAATCTAGGAGCAACAGATATTTTATGATCAGATTCGAGCATAACTTATCTCATCCGAGTACGAATTATATCTTCTGATCACGATCCATCTTCCTAAAGTATAAGTTATTCAAACTTGAATCATAAAAGATCTTAAAAGAAAATAAAAAAGTCTATAAGTAAATCTTTAAGATAGCTTATTTTGCTTAAGCATCGATCATATCTTCTGATCATGATCCATCCCTACGGACACATAAGCTATTCAAAGTTTAACTACATAAGCATGAAGTATAAGAACTTGAAAGCAAATACAATATTTATTGATCAAAAGAAAAAGCTTACAAGTTTTTTTAATTGCATCAAAGATAAATATAAAAAATATTCAAGATAAAATACAAGACTGAAATTTAAAGACTTATTCTACGTTTTCAAAGACTTGAACTTCTAGCCGTGGATGATGTCGATTCCACTTGCCATTGCTCTCTCCATCCTCCTTCTTACTGGAACGTTGAAGAAGAGGCTTGGATTTATTGGATGAATGGATGGATTCTAGGTTGAAGCATTAGAACTTATTTGTAGATATAGGCAGCATGAGGATTTATTTGATTAGGCAATATGGGATTAATGGACTAGAGATGGGTGGCTAGGGTTTTGCAAGTGGTTATGTGAAAGCTTTAATTGATGAACGGTTGAGATTTAATATGGAGATCAAGGGACGATGGATAGAAAGGAAAATGGGATGCTTGATTTATGCATGAAAGAAGAGAGGATGCATGGTTTGGGGCATTAAGGAATTAGAGCATTGGTTTTATGTGGAAGAAAAAGAAAGAAAAGGGGACGTGAAAGATTTAAGGCATTGGATTTGTCTTAAGTGGCATTGAAGAGGTTGGGACATATGGGATTGGTTGGATATAGAAAGAAAGAAAGGGCGTTGGAAAATAAAGAAAGGGAGAGGACATTAGTTAGCGACAAGAAAAACAAAAAGGAGTAGGCATGAGAGATTGGGGGCATTGAGACCTCTTAGTTGGTGCTAAAAAAATAAAGAGGAAGGGGGAGCGTATGGAATTCTTAAAAGGCGCTAAAATAAAAAGAGGAAAGATGGGCGTTGGAATTCATGGAGGTGCCTCCTAATGAGAAAAAAAGAGGGCATTAGTTAGGGCATGTAAGAATTAAAGGATATGACGTTGGAAGGAAATTAATTTTATGAGATGACATGAGGAAGTTGGATGGGTTTTTAGCATGAAAAAAAGTGAATGGGCATTGAGTTAGTTGGATGGGTTGGCACTAGCTAGAGAGAGATTAGGGTTTCTTAAGTGAGCCTCCCTTGATGACCTTTGGATCAAGATATCTTGCTTCTTATCCTTTGGATCATGGCATCTCTAAGATTTTTAGAAGTTAGCATCATAAATCTAGACCATCGAGTGGAGCATTATTTCTTGGCCATTAGATCATTTTCTTATTTGATCAGTCCTCCAAATTGACTGCTCTTAGCCTCTTGATTCTTCAATTTTACTTTAAGTTTGAATCAATTTGGATCTTGATTAGCCCAATCTCTCAATTTTCTGTAAAAGAAGATAAAAAATATCAAATTTTACATAATATAGATCAATTAATAAAGGATCGAATGCTTGTATATCCTAATAATGTACTTATCAAAGAGAAGAAGGTAAATTTCTTTTAAAGTTTAGGGCATCCATTTGATATTTTTTAATGCCTCAATGATTTTACGAGTAATTCACTTTTATTTTAAGTTAACCAAGTATAACCTCCTTTCATTAATAATATACAGTCTGGAGTTTATTTTTAGATATTTTTATTAATTTTATAATATCTTGAGTTAGAATTATGACATCCTAGGTTATAATTATGACATCCTATAATTAAAAAGCCTTTCGACGATAATTTTAACAATATTATAACTTCTTATAGATAAAATACCTCAAAAATCATATTTTTTATCAATTTTATGACATTTTGAGTCTAAATTATGATATTTTAGGTTAAAATTATAATATTATCATGACATTCTATAGATAAAATATCTCAGTGTTTATATATTTTATCAATTTTATGATATTTTAGATTTAAATTATGTCATTCTAGATTAAAATTATGATTTTGTGTTGCTAAAAATTCTTTTGGAGTAAGTTTTGACAATATTATGACATCGTAGTTCCAAATTATGACACGTAGGTGAATATAATAAATCTTTGTAGAAAAAATTTAGATCAAAATTTATATATTTTGTCAATTTTGTGACATCCTATATCAAAAATATGATATTCTATGTTAAATTTATGATATCTTCTATCAAAATTATGACATCATATGTTAAAATTATTACATTATGTTGGAGAATCACCTCTAGGAGATAGTTCTTATTTCATAAGAATATAATGACATTATATGTCTAGATTATGATAATGTAAGTTTAAATTATGATATTCTGTTAGTATTATTCCTCCCAAAGTTAAATTTTAGATAATGCTATGACATCTTATTCCTTTGAATGACATGCTGTTTATTACTTTGACTTCCTATTATTGACTATCCAATTCTTTGTTGCAGTGTCAAGTTAAGTTCCCCTCAGGATTTCTCGACATAGGATTTTAATTTTTAAAAACTCTTGTAAACCTACAGTATTGTTCGAAATGTGTAGAAAATGAGTTTTTCTCCTACACACATAGAGCTCATTCGGAAGACTCCATTTGGCACCCATGTTGATATGGAGCCCTTTATGGTAGATGGGGTACTCCTCTCAGATAACATAAAATGTCATGTTGAAGGGGATCAATTTAATTTTATAAAAAAAATATACATTCAGTGCCAAGGAAGTGACACCTATTTTGGGCCTTCAATATCACAGAATGAAAATCTCAGCCACCGGAAGACGTCCAAAAAAGATTGGAAGGTTGTTTGAGAGATTTGAGAAAAGGTTGAACCTGCAGCATAGAAGGTTAGAGTCTTTGATTGGTCAGCTAAAGACATCTAATATAAAGAAGGACATTGAGGATACTGTCAAGCTTTGGATAACATATATGCTAGCCTTTTTTTGGCTCCAAAGTCAAATCAGACATGTCCAAGAGAATTGATCTCCTATTTGGATGATTTGTCTAAATTGGGATCTATAATGTGGGCCATTGTCATCAAGAACTTGACAGTTGAGATCCTTCTAGAGATTACTGAGTATCTAAGGTCCAAAGAGCCATACTAAGCAAAAGAGTTTAACAAGGGTATGAGGCAGCCCACTCTCCTTTGCTATTCGACAGCTCTCGTGATAATGATAATATATGGTATCTTCAGTTCAGCCCTTTTATTTTTAACTCTTTCATAATTTGATTTGAGAAAATGATTGTTTGCAAGTGTGGTTCCTTGAGCATACCAATATAAGACCCCACCTGATCCTTCAAAATTTTTAAGATTATGGAGGTGCATGACTATAGAAAATGGAGTCATGATCAAAATTTTGATAAAATTCAGTTTGATGAGGTAAACTCAGATCTATAAGCTGACATCCTTTCTTATAGGATATTATATATTTTATTATTCTTATAGATAATTTATTGATTTTACCTTCTTCTTTCTTTGTTATCAGGTTGAGGATGCTCTATGACCTACCTCAGAGGAGTAGTCGCTTCTCAGTTCTGTTGGAGCAAGGCTAGAGAAGATTCCCAACACTGATAAAGCAAAGCTGGAGTTAGCCAATCAGGATTGCTGTGCAATGTGTGCTGGGTTGAAGATTGAAATTGAGGAGCTTAGGAAAAAGCTCCTCATTTAAGATAAGCTACTAAGATCCTTAATCAAAAAGAGAATCAAGGGTGAGGAGGAGGAGGAGGAAGAAAGGCATCGGGATGAAGAAGAGGAAGAGAAAGATGATAAAGAATATGATGATAAAGAGGAACAGAAGGAGGAGAAAAGGAAGGAGTTTAAAAGGAGGAAGAACAAGAAAAAGGATGAGAAGAAGAGGTTGAAGGAGGAAGAAAGGAAAAAGGAGTAGGAGAAGAAGAAGGAGAAAGAAAGAAAAAGAAAGCAACAGGAGGAGGAAGAAAGGAAAAGAAGGGAGGAGGAGAAGAAGAAGAAGAAGAGCGAGGAGGAAGAAAGAAAAATGGGGGAGAAAGAGAAGAGGACTAGGGATGAGGAAGAAAGGAAAAGGAAAGAGGAGGAGGAGAAGAAGAGGGAGGAGAAAGAAAGGAAGGAGGAGGAAGAGAAGAGGAATAGGGAGGAGGATCAAAGGAAAGAGGAGGAGGAGGAGGAGAAGAAGAAGGAGAAGAAGGAGGAGAAAGAAAGGAAAAGAAAGTAGCAGGAGGAGGAAGAAAGGAAAGGAGGAAGGAGGAGGAGAAGAAGAGGGAGGAGAAAGAAAGGAAAAAGGATGAGGAAGAGAAGAGGAAAAGAGAGGAAGAAAGGAAAAAGGAGGAGGAGAATAGGGAGGAGGAAGAAAGGGAAAAGGAGGAACAGAAGAAGGAGGATAAGAAGAAGAAGGAGGATGAAGAAAGGAAAAGGAAGGAGGAGGAGGAGGAAAAGGAAGGAGCAGTTAACTAAGAAAGCAATAAAATTAAAGAAGGTAGTAAATAGAATTTTTTTTTGTATTTTTTTTCGAAACAATCATGCCAAGATCTCCGATAACGGTAACAAAATTTGATTGTTTATCACAAGCAACCAAAGATAAAAATTAACTTCGATTCAACTATTTAGTAAAATAGTATGTGTCGGATGTCGAGTCCATGGAGATCGAAGGCTAAGTTGCATTCAACACAAAACAAAGTTTAAGAGTAAAGGGTCTAAGATTTATTTTTAATAAGAATAATTTAAGAAAAATTCTTATGAAATAAATATGAAAGTAATTAACTAGAAAATAAATTAAGAAAAGTCATATGAGAATAAAAGTCTCAGGATTTTGATTCCATCTTTAACTGCAATCTTGATATTTTTTTGAAGCAGTCGCAATAATTAATTAAAATATTTTATAATTAGATTTGAGCATAGCTTATCTCATTCGAGTATGAATTGTATCTCTCGATCATGATCCGTTTCCCTAATGTATAAGTTATTCAAACTTGAATCATAAAAGATCTTAAAAAGAAGATGAAGAAATCTATGAGTAAATATCTTTAAGATAGTTTATTTTGCTTGAGCACGGACTATAATTTTTGATCACGATCCATCTCTATGAATGTATAAACTATTCAAAGACTAACTATATAAGCTTAAAGCATAATAACTTGAAATCAACTCATGAATAGAATCAAAACTTCATTGCAAAAAAGAGTCTTACAAGATTTAATTGCATCAAAACAAATGCACAAGAATATTCAAAATAAACTATAAGATTGAAAAATTAAAGACTTTATCTACTCCTCCGAAGACTATGCCTCTAGCCACACATGATGTTGATTCCGCTCGCCATCACTCCCTTCATCCTCCTTGCTGAAATGCTAGATATTGGATGCTTAGATTTATTAGATTATTTCTAGATTGAAGCATTGGGACTTATTTATAGGTGCTAGAAGGTATGGAATTTAATTGATTTAGCAATGTGGGGCTAATGATAAGGATGGAAATAAGGATTGGGGCTAGGGTTTTGTAAGTAGATTTGTGAGGGCTCTTAACAATGGATGGTAGAGATTTATTTTGGAGAGCAAGGGGCATGAGAAGTGGGTGTTAAGAAGAGAGAGCGTGGGATTCTTATGAAGGAAAGAAAGAAAGGGTGTTGAATTAGTTAGGGTGATGGAAAAGAGAGGAGGTGTGGGGTTTTTTTCTAAGTGGTGTGAGAGATTGGCGTGAAGGAGTTTGGTGTTAGAATGAGTTTGGATATGGAAAGAAAGATAGCATGAAGACACAAAAGGAGCACGTGAGTTGGTTTTAGCATGAAGAAAGAAAGAAGTTGGGGTGCATGAGTTTGTTAGGATTTAACGTGAAAGAAAAGGGAGGTGCTAAAAATGAAGAGGGGCAAAGCATGATGGTCTCATGAAGTGGTGCCTCCAATTGCAGCCCTTGGATCTTGGTGTGGCACCTCCTTTTCTTTAGCATTTCATGATGTGGCTCCATAAATCTCAACCGTCGAGTGGAGCATTGCTTCTTAGCTATAGGATTACTTATTTGATTAGCCCTTCAATTGGTTGCTCTTAACCCCTTGGTTCTTCAATTTTGCTTTGGGTTTGAATCAATTTGGATCTTGATTAGTCCAATCTCTCAATTTTCTGCAAAAGAGGATAAGAAGTATCAAATTCTACATAATATGGATCAATTAATAAGAGATTTAATACTTTTATATTCTAATTAATATATTTATCACACCTCCTAACTTGAAATTTACTCGTCCTCAAATAAAAAAAATATTTTCATTTGTAGGACTTATGAAAAATGATTGAAGGTACTACTCATTACTATCAATGTCATATACATACTTGCTTTGACTTAAAGGAAGTTATTACTGACATTTTGTGTGCAAAGGGTATCTTGTCAGAGAGTTAGTGAAATTTGTCATTAAGATATTAATATCATCTATTACAGTGGTTAACTAAAGAACCCATTATTTTTTAAAGATATCTCTTTTACCAACTTTCTATTTTTATCTCTAAATTATCTAACTTCGAGATGTGCTGAGGTACTATCTTCATGCAAGTTCGTTTCTCTTATTTTATTTTATTTATTATTATTATTATTTATATAGAAAGTGCAATGTCTTAATCCCTTAATTTTTCTATCTGATCCTTGTAGTGAGGTTTTGATCAATGACTCCTAAACTAGTTGGCTTTAGGGCATTAGATGTAGAACACCCCTCAGACTTACTGGTTTGAATCAAATAAGCTTCAGATTAAGACTAGCTGTATATAAGGCTTCTTCACATTTATCACTGTTTGACATGAATACTCAATGCTTACTTAGGCTAAGAGGTCCGATTACTAGGTGAAAAATTGCTTAGAGCCTCTTTTTTTTTTAATAATAGGGAAATAGACTTGCATTTGTTAATATATTACACCCATACACACTCAATAAATAGATTCTTCTTTGATGTTAATAGGGAGGGTTAGAGTTATTTAAAAATTGATTTAGTTCTAATTTAACCCTTTTATTAGATTCTATTAATATGTGACCCCTAAATATTTCAAAAACTATCTAAATAGTAAATCAATTACTTATCAAAATGTATGATTAACCTCAAATCCTAAGCATAACAAGTATAAGAACACGAAGGAAGAAGGTAGCTCCTAACAATCTTATTATCATATTAAACTCAAAAAAAAATTGAACTAAAATACAATAGAATATATGAAAATGAAGACACATGAAGATGACATTTCTTCATTTAGCTTTCCCCCCAACTTAGCTAACATTGTTCCCAATGGAGTAGAATCCCTATAAAAGATACCTAGTAAGACTCAATTAACCTAAACAAAATGCAAAAGATATGAATCAAAAAGCAGGAGTTGGGTTGCCTCTCAGAAAGCACTAAGTTTATAGTCTTTAGTCGGACTAAACTTTAATGGTCAATGGCTCAATAGGAGGCTCCCATCTCAGTTGAGTCCTCTGATTAGTAGTTGTAGATACTTCATAGATATTTTTAGATTCTTGATCTGACTAAAGGTTTGAGTCCAAATCTTTATCCTCTAGATCAATGGATACATAAATATTATCTTGGATCAGGTTCACTTCCATGGGTTAGTCCATTTCATTGCCTAGACTAAAAATGTTGAAGTCAATGGACATGTTTCCTAAAGAGAGCTTCATAAGTCCATTACGACAATTGATTATGGCATTGGGGATAGCTAAAAATGGTCTACCTAGGATGATCGGGATGTGACTTTTAGGATTTGATGCATGTTCAATCTCAAAGATCACAAAATCTACAAGGTAAATAAAATTATCAATCTTGATCAATACGTCCTCTACCACTCTTTTGGGACCTTAATAGATCGATCTGCCAATTATAAAGTCATCCCAGTCGGCTTTAATCCTCCTAACTTTAACTGCTCATATACTGAATATGGCATTATGTTCACACTAGCCCCTAAATCCAACAAAACTTTGTCAATGGTGGTTTCTCTGATGACACATAAAATTGTAGGAGACCTTAGATCTTTGTATTTAACCGACATGTGGCTCGAAAGGTATGAGCTCACACTAGCCATCCAGAATACTTTTTTGGGCACATTGGTGGACTTCTTCTTTGTACATAAGTCTTTGAAGAATTTAGCATAGGTTGGGATTTGTTGGATCATATCTAGTAGAGGGATATTCATTTTGACTTGTTTAAAAATCTCTAAGATTTAATCTAAATAAGTTGAGTGTCTATTGGACCTAAGTCTATTTGGAAAAGAAGCTATAGGATTGGTGGGCCCTATGAGAGGGTTAAGTGATTCATCAGGTTCTGATGACTTAGGTTCTTTAGACTAGTTCTAATCAGTGGATTGCTCAAGAAGTGACTCAAAAGGTAAGTCTTCATGATTTTTAGGTGTACCCACTTTATTGTCCACTTGTTTCTCCGATCTTAATGTGTAGATTGTATTCACTTGGTTAACCTAATTTTCTAGCTAGATTCTTGGACCATTCTAGGCTCTAGGGTTAGCCTCGGGTTGACTGGGTAATCTCCCTTTTTCTTTTTCACTAATTGTATTAGCTAACTGGTCCAATTGTATTTCCAGATGGACGATGGCTTGGGTATTTACTGTTAGGAGTTGGCCCATGGTTTGTATGAAGGTATTTAAGGTGGTGGTGGTATCAGAAGCCGATCTCATCAAGATTTTTAAGCCCTTCTCTAATATGTTGAGCCTCTTTTTACTACTAAAATTGGATGGGTTGTTTAGTGTGTGGTTGGGCCTTAGGTTGGGCTGATTGAAGGCAGGACCGCCTGAGTTAGTGCCTTATGACTAGAAAAAGTTTGGATGATTCTTCTACCCTAGATTGTAGGTTGGTGCATAGGGATCATTCATAGGTCTACGATAAGCCGCGTTGATGTGTGCATAACCATTGTCAATTTAATTCATCAAGGTAGGATATTCTTCTAATACATGACCTAGTTCCCTGTATCCATTGCACATGGGTGCTGATGCTTGGTTCACTTGGGTGTGTTCTTGTAGTTCTAATGCCTCTATTCTACAGATCAAGGTTGCGATCTTTGCTTCCATAGCTAGGAATGTTTGCACTTGATGCATTTGATCTCTTAGCAGTGAGGATCTATCCAGTTCGCTAGTTGTTTTTTTTTATAGGTTTTTCTCGACTAAATGTTCTAAGAACTGCCAAGCCTTATTTGGCTCCTTGTGCATGAATTAGCTCGGGCACATAGATTCTAACATGGTCCTAGAGCTTGAGTCTAGTCCCTCATAAACAATCTAGCATAACCTCTAGATTTTTATTTCATGGTGTGGGCATTAACTGAACAGGTTCTTAAAATGGTCAAAGCACTTCCAAAAAGACTCTTCAGGTAGTTGGTAGAATTGGTTAATCTCATTTCTAAACTTGACAATTTTATAGTGGGTGAAAATTTTCTTTAGGAACACTTTGACAAAACTATCCCATGTCGTGATTGATTAGTTGGACAGATTGTATAACCATTTTTTAATACTATCCTTGAGGGTAAAATTGATTAGTCTAAACTTAATAGCATCCTCAGTGAGCTATTGGAACTGTATTGTAGCGCATACTTCCTCAAATTTTCTCATAAAAATACATGCATCCTCAATTTCGGTAAATTTGGGAAGCACGTTTATGATTTGGGATTTAATTTCAAAATTGGCATTGATTTGTGATAGTCAAATACATGAGGGTTGGACTGACTCAATTGGATAACACAAGTCCTTCAGGACTTGTGGTTGATTGATTTCGCTCATGGTGTCCTTAAGATCTACTGGACTTGATGCAGGATTCAACTCGGTTCTGACCAATCATCCAAATGTCCTTGTCCAGAAAAGAAGTTGGGAGTTTTCAGTTATTTTTGTAATTTTTAATTTGTTAGTAGGAAATAAAAGAAGGAGAATTCTAGAAATAAGGATCTAGAGAATCCTAAATCTAAGTGATAGATGAGGAGAATATTTTTTTTTATTTTTTTAATTATAAATAAATTTCACATAAAAGTAAATTCTAACTAGGGTTTAGCCCAGATCTAGACAGCTCCTAACTATTTCAAGGTCACCTTCAAAAATTTCAAGTTCAAAATCAACCAACCAAACTGGCCAGATAAGTGTAAAATTGATGGGAGGCTTTTTGTGCCTTCACAATGGACCTAATTAAGTAATCACTTTTCTTTGGGATGTATATCCCTAAACTACTTTCCTTAGTCACCAATAGATCAATCAAAATCAAATCCAATCCAACCTTCCTGTTTTCTTGTCCTACTGAGCTCGAGTTTCTTAGGACTAACATCTAATTGATTTTAATAGGATTAGGGTTATGCCAGACAAAAGAAATTTGTTTATGAACCAAGGAAGGATGATAAAATCTCCATCTAATCTTATATTAGGGGTTATGCCCTTAAAGTTGATTATGAGAATGCAATACAACAATCAAGATGTCCAAACAAAAGAACTTTTTTTTCTTTTTTTTTTTTTGTTTCCAATGTCACTATATGTATTATGAAAAAAAAATTATGTAGAAATAACCATGCTAGTGATCTCCGATAATGGTGCCAAAATTTGATCACTTGTGACTAGCAACTAAAGATAAAAATTAACTTCGATTTAGCTATTTCGTAGAATAGTATGAGTCAAATGTCGAGTCCACAGGGATTGAAGGTTAAGTTGTATTTAACACAAAATAAAGTTTAAGAATAAAAGGTCTAAGATTTGTTTTTGATAAGAATAATTTAAGAAAAGTTCTTATGAAATAAATATGGAAGTAATTAACTAAGAAATAAATCAAGAAAAGTCGTATGAGAATAAAAGCCTCAGGATTTTGATTCCATCTTTAACTATAATCTTGGTTTTTTTTTGAAGCAATCACAATAATTAATTAAGATATTTTATGATTAGATTTGAGCATAACTTATCTCACTCAAGTACAAATTGTATCTTCTGATCACGATCTGTCTCCTTAAAGTATAAGTTATTCAAACTTGAATCATAAAAGATCTTAAAGACAAGACAAAAAAATTTATAAGTAAATTCTTAAGATAGTTTATTTCATTTGAGCATGGATCGTATCTCCTAATCACAATCCATCCTTACGAACGTATAAACTATTTAAGGACTAACTGTAGAAGCTTGAAGCATAATAACTTGAAAGCAACTCATGAATAAAATCAAAACTTCATTGCAAAAGAGAGTCTTACAAGATTTACTTGTATCGAAATAAATATATAAGAATATTCAAAATTAACTACAAGATTGAAAAATTAAAGACTTTATCTACTCCCTTGAAGACTATGCCTCTAGCCACGCATGATGTTGATTCTGCTCACCATCACTCTCTTCATCCTCCTTACTGAAATGCTGGAGATTGGATGCTTGATTTATCAGATGATTTCTAGGTTGAAGTGTTGGGACTTATTTGTAAGTGCTAGGAGGCATAAAATTTAATTGATTTAGCAATGTGGGACTAATGATTTAAGGATGGAAACAAGGATTGGGGCTAGGATTTTGAAAGTATATTTATGAGGGCTCTTAACAATGGATGGTGGAGATTTATTTTGGAGAGCAAAGTGTGTGAGAAGTGGGCATTAAGAAGAGAGAGCGTGGGATTCTTATGAAGAAAAGAAAGAAAGGGCATTGAATTAGTTCGGGTGATGGAAAAGAGAGGAGGCCCGAGGTTTTTTCCTAAGTGGCGTGAGACATTGGCATGAAGGAGTTTGGCATTAGAATTAGTTTGGATATGGAAAGAAAGATGGCATGAAGACACAAAAGGAGTGTGTGAGTTGGTTTTAGCATGAAGAAAAAAAGAAGTTGGGGCGCATGAGTTTGTTGAGGCATGCAAGAAATAAGGGAAGAGATAGGCGTGGCTTAGTTGGAATTTAACGTGAAAGAAAAGGGAGGTGCTAAAAATGAAGAGGGGAGAGGTGTGATGGTCTCATGAAGTGGCGCCTCCAATTGTAGCCCTTAGATCTTGGTGTGGCGCATTCTTTTCTTTAGGGTTTCATGATGTGGCTCCATAAATCTCCACCATCTAGTGGAGCATTACTTCTTAGCCATAGGATTATTTCTTTATTTGATTAGTCCTTCAATTGGTTGCTCTAAATCCCTTGATTCTTCAATTTTACTTTGGGTTTGAACTAATTTGGGTCTTGATTTGCTCAATCTCTCAATTTTCTGTAAAAGAAGATAAAAGTATCAAATTTTACATAATATGGATCAATTAATAAGGAATTTAATACTTCTATGTCTTAATTAATGTACTATCAGAAAGAAAAGAGGAAGAAGGAGGAGGAAGAGAAGAGGAAGAAGGAGAAGGAGGAATAGAAGAAAAAGGAGGGGATGAAGGAGGAAAAAAAGAAAAGGAAGGAGGAGGAGGAGGAGGAGAAGAAGGCAGAGGAAGAGAGGAAGAGGAAGCCAAAGACATTGATATATTCACTCGAGAGAAGGGTGCAAAAAAAAATCTCATAAATGCAAGATCTCAGTGTTTACAGAAGATCCAAATTATGAGACCAGCCAGCATGCAAAGAAGAGTAAAGCAGTCCCCAAACCCAAAGAAGTACCTCTTATTGACCTATCAACTTTAGAAAGTAGACTAACAAAATTAAAGAAGATAAGCATTAGATTCCTATTTGATTTATTAAATATCCTTATCTTGAGTAAAATTTTTTAACTGGATCTTTTAACATAGAGATTCATTGAGCATTCACGAGAATATCAAGACAAAAGCCTGTTGTCTGAGAGGAGGATGCCATCATTCAACTATTCTTGAATGAAAGAGTTATATCATAAGTGTCTTATAACATTTGTGGCATCCTATATAATACTTTGTTGATGGTAAAAAAATTTGTGTTTTCCATTACAGAGAGGTAATTCAACAATGCTCATGGAGGCAACATTATGAGGACCAACCTTCATGACCTAATATTTGGTAAGATAATAATTGATGATTTAAGGATTCAACTCCTATTCATATCTCATTTCTCAATATTTGTTTTGGACATCCTGTGTATTAATATGGCTTTTAGTTTTTAACATCCCGACATAATACTTTGCATGAATAGATAATTGACGTGGGACAGGACTTTCTAATTAAAAAATGGACTGAACGATCATATTTGTACCATAAGTGCATTGTCGCCCCCGTAATGACAGTCAGATGTGCATTTGATCAACATCATCACCGCATGAGCTTACTGGCATAATGGGATAATTCATTTTTAATAGAGTTAGTGATGATGAGAAGAAGGAATTTAGGTTTGTTTTCAGTATCATCAACACAAAAAATGTCCACTGGTACTTGGTGGCAATCAACATGGAGAAGAAAAAATTTATTCATTTAAACTTCATCAAGCACAAAGCTAAATATAAATCTAATGCCAGAAAGTAGCAATAGATAGTAGCAGCCATGTTCCATATACATTGTGATAACATAGAATTGAGTAAATGTAATATGGAAGAAGATCATGATTGCCCTTCCCAGCCTGAGGGTTCCTGGATTATGGACTCTATAGCTTGAAGTACATGGACTTTCTTGCTCGCAAGGATAGACTAGATAAATGGGACTTCATGCAAGATCACATATTTCAATACCAAAGGGAGCTTGGGGCCAAAATCATAAAAGAGGGTCTCGAATAGAAAGTGAATGCGGTCGTTGAAAAATTATGAATCTTGTGATAGAAACAATTCATTATAAAAGATTGAATACAGAAAAACATCCCCATATGCAAATTTATGACATCCTATCCAAATTATGGCATTGTACATTAAAATTATGACATCTGACAATCCTTGAACGGAGAATTATGACATCCTAGATAAAAATTATAATATTGTAGGATAAAATTATGATATATGGCAGTATAAAGGTCCGTGAATGCAAAATTATGACTTATTGGATCCAAATTATAATATTGTAATTTAAAATTATGACATCCTTAAACAGAAAAAGTCCCTAAAAGCATTCTGACTCAAAAATATGAAATCATACGTAGAAAATATTTTCAAAATAGAATGCATTACACAAATAAGATCAGTCCATACAATATAATTTAAAATATAACACCATCTATTATAATATATTTCATATTTTTATGAAATTAAAACATCTGATATATAAATTATGACATCCTATGAGAAATTTACATCATGTTCCTCTAATAGTTGGCACTCTTCTTACTTGTCCCTCCTACTCTCCTCTTCTTGCCATCCATTGGCAAGACCTTCCAACATCTCCTATTCCAAGGCTTTCAACACCTTCCATTCCAAGGCGGGTGTGCAACAGCACACCCCTCTTGAGCTTCCAGCATCCATCTGGAGGGTGGGGGGAGTATCTCTCCATCGAGCAGAAGTATCACTGCAATGGGAGCATCTTCTATTGCAACTTCACCAATAGAGAATGCTGGAGAAGATCATCCTGACCACACCTGCTAGCACTAACATCTATTTATAGAAGGCTTGAGTATGGTTGGGAAGAGATGGCTATCGAAATATATAGAGGGCTCGAGAAGGTTCTCAAAAACAAGAAAGTATCTAGAAGAGTCCCAATGTGACACGTGGTGCATTGGGAGACCACATGGTGCAAACACACTACATGCATAATTATCACATTGCATGTTAAAATTATGACATCCGCACATTAAACATCATCAAATTATGAATCCGTATCATAATTATGAACTTAGTGTCAGTATTATAACATCCTAGCACATAAAATATCTCTGAAAATAAAATTATGACATCCTGTATCAGGTTCTAACATTGTAGGATAAAAATATGACCAACTAAAATGAAAAATGTACCTGAACATAGAATTATGCTATGCTGGTGTTGGAAAATGTGTCCCAAAAAGCCAATCATCAAGCTGTTGACGGTTGAGCAACCAAGTATTGTAATTGATTTATTAATAAATAAAATATATTTGGTATTTTCATCATAAGCTTTCATCTTCTAATGAACTCCGTTGTTATGATGAAGTCCTTAGGACTATTTAGATTTGATAAAAAGAAGATTTATCGATTAGTCCTCAAAACAGTTCACGACCAAATGATAGGCTGTTAATAAGGACGACAGCTTCTATCGAGCATAGGTCACTGTAGGTCATATGGGTTAGTTGTCCTCTTAACCAAAGAGTGTGGAGACACTGGTATGGCATACAGATGAGATATACTGGTACATCATCATCGAATGTGACCAACTCCAGAGTATTCTGCTATCGAGAATGTCTCTGATGGGATATAGGTATAAGTGTCCCTTAGACCTGAGATCGCCTCAGTGACTTGCAAGCAACTCACTGTGCTTTGGTACTGGACTAACTGAATTTCTAATTCAGAGACGGAAGGCTTTTGGGCACAGTCAAGTACTTGTGAAGTCAGAGTGTGATCAAGATGGGATTGACCACTCCAAGAGTTGGAGAAGAATGAGTCGCTGTATTTCAATTTAGCAAAACCTTGGCCAGGATAATCCATCAGATGGATTTGATATTTTGAAATACAATGTGGACAACCTAATCAGAGTTGACAGTTGAACTCTGGGGTGTCCTATGATCATTTTGGTCAAGAAGATGAATTATATGAAAACTATATCCGCATGGGTTCTAAGGATGTTGTTCTACACATTCGACCTATCCGGTCGTCGGGTACCATTGCTAGATGGTCACTTTGATTGGTACAGAAATTTATTTCTATGCTACCAGCTTAGGTTCGGATCTATGAGGTCACACACATTAGAGTTCATGATCCGATCGGATGGTTGATCAATGATTAAGAATCGTTCTAGGGTTAAATGATCAATACGATTGACATTTAACCCAGTGCAAGTGTTGCAGGAGGATCGATTAGCAATTCGATTGCTAATTGGCTTAATTTAATTGAGCCAATGGGCTGAGATTAAGTCTAATTAAATATAATTTAATTAGATTTGATTTGGACTTGATTGGATCAAGTCTAATTGATTTATTGGATAAGCCAAGTGCAAGGAAAAACTAGTCCTAGTTCAACTAGGATTTGGATCAATCTAATTTCTAATTTGATTAGAAAATTAAATCAGATTTAAATCTAATTTAATCTGATTAAATTAGATTCTTAATTGGATTAAGACCTATTTTAATTGGGTTGATCTAATTTTGGTTTAATTTGGTTTGAGAAACCAAATTAAAACAAGTCATAAGATAGAATCCTAGTAAGACTAGGATTCCACCTTGCGCCACATAAGCCTTCCCCACGCCCTCTCTCTCATTCAACACCAATCTCCTCTTATTTTGTGCAACAAAAGCCCTCTCCCAGGTCTCTCCCACGTTCACAAAAGGTTTTCTCTCTTCTTTCTTACATGGAAGGTGGTTTGGATCAAATCAAAGAGGAATAAGTTTGGATTTTGAATTCTATGAGATAGAGTTTTAGAAATCCAAACTCTTTCAATTTTGCACCGAATTTATCTAAATTTTATTTAAAATTTTCATGGCTTTTAGGGTACACATTATGCACCTTTTTCTAGTAATCCATGCATGAAAATAAGTAGGAGGTGCTCAAGAGTTGGGTGCCCCTTATCTTGCCATGTTTGGATAAGCCTTGACTAGGTATTTGACCTAGACAAGGACTCTGTCATATCTCTCTATATAAAATAAGTTTCTTTATAAAATTTTTGAAGAAGATAGAGATTTGAGAGACCTTTGGGACATCCAAAAATCAGAGAGAAATACCTTTAGGTCATGGAGATATAATAGATACAAGATAGGGTGTCTAGAGAGAGAAACGAGAAGAAGAAGAGGGTCTTCTTCTAGGGTTGTTTATTTTCATCTCTTTCCTTCCTCCATCTTGAGTTTTCTGAGAGCGTCTCAGATCTGAAACTCCTCCTCTTACTTTTCATCTTTGAAAGAGTCCAAATCAAGAAGAAGGAGGCACCTGATCAACCATCAAAGAAGGATCAGCGCAGTACTAGCATACTGTGCTGATTTCCTGAAGCAGGACTTCTGATCGAGATTCATGGGCTCGTGTGGACGACTCCTAGAGGCCGGATGCGTGTGCAGCTTGCAACATCATCCTCAAGCCTGGATCAGTGAGGTTAGAATGTCTAACTTGCAAGGTAATAGATCTGATCTATTGTTTAATACATACATTAGATGTAGTATAGAAACATGTTGATATGATCAACATGTAGTTCATGCTCTATATATTTTAATTTTTGATTTAATGCTATGTAATAATCATGTAATAGGATCTTAGATCTAGAAATTCTCTAGTTTTAAAAAATAAATTTTAATTTATTTTAGTCTTCCGCTGTATGATCTTGAAAAGTTTCAAGATCTAACCCTGAAACCCTAGATCTAGTTCCTACAATTGGTATCAGAGCCTAGGTTCTTTGTTACATGATTATTTATACATGCTTATATTATTTCTTAGATTAGATCTAATTTATAATCTGATTATTAAATTAAAAATTAAAATTTTAGATCAATCATGAACTGCAAGGTTGTCCTGTTGTAAGGTTTACCCCTTACAGTGCAAAGGTTGTCCTAGTTTGTGTAGATCTATCTTTAATCATAAATTTGTTAGATATGATCTAGATTAAATTTATGATTTATTAGATTTAAAAGATATTTAAATCTGAAATAAAATCTCTTTGCTAATAATTTTTGTGCAAAAAAATTATTTAAAGTTGAAATTGTTTCAATTACATGAACCTGTTTAGATTAGATCTAAAGTAGTTTCATGTTTATATCACTTGTATCTTGATTATGAATCAAACATGTAATATGGTTGGTAGAATCATATTATAAAATTATTTTATAAATATAAAAATTATTTTTTAAAAAGTCGAACCCAACCCTCAGTCCAAAACTTAATTAAGAATTAAGAAGTTGTTTGATTAGGTTCTAGGATTGTGAATTGAAGAACCTAAGACACAAACCATAACACATTGGGTTAATGGGTTAGTGGGAATTAGGTCTATTAATTGGGTTAGACCTATGGTTAGATTAAAGATGGACTTAATTAGAGAATTGACTAAATCTAATCAATTATTGTCTTAGATTAGGTCAAGGATTCTCTAGATCAAGTACAATAGTTGTAGTTGGTCAAGTCCATATCTTTAACGAGAACCAAATGGACTTGATTCTTGGCTAAGTGGTCTAGTACAAACTGTTAGGTTGATCTAATTGAAACTAATTAAATCAGTTGGTGTCTAAGGTAAACCAGACCGGTGATTTTTAATTGAGAGCCTGCTTACCTGGCCATTTCTGATGGTGTCTAAGGTAAGCTTTGGCAGACCCTCCCACTGATCGAACTTACCTGGCCTCTTGGTGAAATTATATTTTGATCGGATCACTTGACTATTCGAGCTGACCCATGTCAGCTAGGTAAATCAGTGTGACTGATTTAGGTGCTCCTAGACCAGTCCTTTTAATGGTCTCCCTTAAGCTGACTTAGTGAAGCCAGTGGGAGAATCATAATAAGCTGGTTCATCTGACCTCATCCTCTAAATCATTTAAATCTTCTAAAATTATTAGGTCCTTAAAATGATAAAGTTATGGAGATAACTGAGTCATAGCCTCCCATTAAGGTGTTTGATAATGAGTCCATTAACTCAATAATCATTGCAGACCCAAAGGCCTGGTGCTTGTTGACTAATGAAATTATCACTCATCATATGATGACTTGGAAGTGTCTCTCTAATGGTGGTTAGGTGAGCCAACCAAAGTTGGGCTTAATCATTCATTGGTTAGATACACCAAGTATGATCATGTTAATGGTTGGACCTAACCGGATCCTTACAGTGGAGGCCAAAGCCTACTGATTAGGTTTCTGGAGCAAAATTAAAATTACTAAAAATTATTTAGAGAAACAATTGGTTATGAACCTACCCTTAGATATACATGGGTTGGCCAACCAAAGTTGGGCTTGTGTGTAGTCTAAGTGGATTCTAGTACCCACTAAAGAATTAGGGTAATTCTTCGAATTGGAGGTAGAGGCTACCAATTCGAATAAAATAGTGAGAGAAATCTTTTGATTAAAGTCTAAATCTTTAGATTTAATGAATCAATTACTAATTAGGTTATGATTCTCCTTTGTGCAAATATGGCCACTTTCCTATCGCTCCGATCATTGTTGGACAATGATAAGTTGGTGGGACCCAACTTCGGTAGCTGGTACCGAAAGTTAAAGATAGTCCTGGAGCATGAACGGATCCTATATGTGATAATGAATCCTGCACCTGAGGAGCCAGCTGTCAATGCATGTGGAACAGTCAAAGATACTTACCAGAAGTGGCTCAGTGACCGAACCACGGTGCGCTGTATCATACTAGCTGCCATGAGCGATGAGTTCAGTCGCAGATTCGAGATGGCTCAGCCAAAGGACATGCTTCAAGTGTTGGAGGATGCCTTTGGCACACCCGATGACGTGGAGAGTCACAAGACTAGTTGTGCCATCTTCAACGCCAAAATACGAGATGGTGCCTCTGTCACTGATCATGTATTGTACATGATCGAGCTGAACGATTGAGCAAGCTCGACTTTTCCTAGCATGAGCAGCTTGGGAAAGATGCAATACTGAACTCGCTGTCCAAGTCTTATCTCCCATTCCTCACTCATTATAGAATGACAAAGTCTGAAGTAAACTACCACAGATTATTGGGGTTTCTTCAGAACTTTGAGAAGGATCACCAACTCCACAAGGAGTCGGTGAACTTAGTGGGAGGTTCATCTTCTGATTCTCGACCTTTTAAGAAAGGGAAGAAGAACAAGAAGAAGAAAGTGAAGAAGGTGCAAGTTCAGGCTGGGACATCAGTGCAGAGCCAGACTAGAAAGATCAAGCCCGATAAGAGTCTATTCTACTGGCAAGCATCCTAGATTAGACAGTGTGTCAGATATCTACTTATGGCACTGTAGCCTAGGTCATATAAACAAGAACAGAATAAACAGGTTGACTCAAGAGAGAATCTTCGAAATCAGTGATTGTGAATCATTTCAAACCTGTGAGTCCTGTCTTCTTGATAAAATGATCAAGTCACCTTTTATTGAAAAAGGTGAGAGAGCTACTGAGCTCTTGGGCCTAGTACATACTGATGTATGCGGACCCATGAGCACCAGTGCTAGAGGTGGATATTTCTACTTCATAACTTTCACGGATGACCTATCCCGATATGGATATGTCTATCTGATGAAACATAAGTCGGATTCATTTG
Source organism: Elaeis guineensis (assembly GCF_000442705.2). Taxonomy (NCBI): domain Eukaryota; kingdom Viridiplantae; phylum Streptophyta; class Magnoliopsida; order Arecales; family Arecaceae; genus Elaeis; species Elaeis guineensis. The sequence continues at coordinate 105,579,053 of NC_025997.2, read as the reverse complement.
AAATGTTCAAATGATTCCGAAGTGAAGTAGAAAAACAAACTAGGAAGAGTATTAAAACTCTTCGATTTGATCGAGGAGGAGAATACCTTTCTAGTGAGTTTCTCACATATCTAGGAGAGAATAGGATTCTCTCCTAATGGACTCCTCCAGGAACACCACAGCATAATGGTGTGTCTGAAAGGAGGAATCGGACTCTGTTAGACATGGTCCGATCCATGATGGGTTTTGCTAGCTTGCCGATATCCTTCTGGGCACTCGAATCGGCCTGTTATCTGTTAAATAGGATTCCAAGTAAGTCTGTAATTAAGACTCCATATGAGATATGGACAGGACGTAAGCCAGCATTTTCACACCTTAGGGTCTGAGGGTGTCCGGTCTATGTCAAATGATTAGTCACAGACAAACTTGAACCTAGATCTGACAAATGCTCATTCATAGGGTACCCCAAAAAGATAAAAGGATATTTTTTCTACCATGCTGATGAACAAAAGGTGTTTTTCAGCCTTAAGGCAATATTTTTAGAAAAAGAGTTCCTTGGTGAAGGAACCGTTGCCTCTAAGGTTGAACTTGATGAAGTTCAATAGGTAGAAGGACCGACACCAATAGTTGAACCTGAGTCGGATATGATTAGATCAGATCTGGAGCCCAATGTACCTGCACCATTAAGGCGATCCGGTAGAGTACCGCATTAGCCAGACAGATACTACAGTTTCTTGGTCCGGGACAGTGATCCCATCAAACTTGATGAGAATAATGAGGATCCGATCACCTATATGGATGCAATGCAGAGATTTGATTCTGAGAAATGGCTTGAAGCCATGAAATCCGAAATGGAGTCCATGAAGGTTAACGATGTATGGACATTGGTTGACCCACCTGAAGGGGTTAAACTCATTGGGTGTAAATGGGTCTTCAAAAGGAAGAGGGGCGCAAACGGAAAGATGGAGACCTATAAAGCCCGTCTGGTCGCCAAGGGGTATCGTCAACGTTATGGTATTGACTATGACGAGATATTTTTTTTTGTGGTAATGCTCAAATCCATTCGGATAATGCTTGCAATAGCTGCCCATCTGGATTATGAGATCTGGCAGATGGATGTAAAGACAGCTTTCTTGAATGGAGAGCTGACCGAAGAGGTGTATATGATACAACCTGAGGGGTTTACATCTACAGATGAGTCCAAGGTGTGCAAGCTTCAGAGATCCATTTATGGATTGAAGCAAGCTTCTCGGAGTTGGAACATGCATTTTGATAAGGTGATCAAAACGTATGGCTTCATTAAGAATGGAGAAGAGCCCTGCATCTATAAATGGGCAAATGGTCCAGTTATGGTATTCCTTATCTTGTACGTGGATGATATTCTCTTAATCGAGAATGACATCCCCGCACTACAGGAAATAAAAGTTTGGTTGTCATCACAGTTCTCCATGAAGGACTTGGGTGAAGTATCCTACATCCTAGAGATGAAGATCTATAGGGATAGATCTAAAAAGATGCTTGGGTTATCCCAGTCCATGTACATAGACACTGTGCTGAAGAGGTTCAGTATGGAGAATTCTAAGAAGGGCTATCTACCGATAGGTCATGAAATTTCTCTCTCTAAGAAGGATTGTCCGACAACTCCTGAAGAGAGAGAGCGTATGAGTAGAGTCCCATATGCTTCAGCCGTGGGATCTATCATGTATGCCATGACATGTACAAGACCAGATGTGGCATACTCACTAGGAGTAGTGAGTAGATACCAATCTGATCCTGGAGAAAATCACTAGAAAGTGGTTAAAGCCATCCTTAAGTATTTGAGAAATACTAAAGACCAATGGTTGGTTTATGACGAGTCAGATCTGAAACTTGTGGGGTTCACAGACTCTAGCTTTCAATCTAACCATGATGACAGTAGGAGCGTGTCGGGTTATATCTTTACTCTGAATGGTGGAGCCATCTGCTGGAAGAGTTTCAAGCAGCATATTGTGGCGGACTCTGTTTGTGAAGCAGAGTACATCGCAGCATCGGATGTCACGAAGGAAGCTGTGTGGCTGAGGAAATTCATCAACGAGCTTGGAGTAGCACCCTCCCTCGATGGTCCGGTCCTGCTCTACTGCGACAGTACTGGTGCCATAGCTCAAGCGAAGGAACCCAAAGCACATCAACGGACGAAGCACATCTTGCACCGCTTCCACCTGGTCCGGGAGATCATGGATCGAGGTGACGTCGACCTTCAGAAGATCGACGAAAAGGAGAACCTGGCCGACCCCTTCACTAAAGCCCTGGCGATAAAGGAGTTCGACAATCACAAGTCGAAGATGGGTATTAGATACTGTACCGAGTGGCTTTAGGACAAGTGGGAGTTGTTGGAAAATGTGCCTCAAAAAGCCAATCATCAAGCTGTTGACGGTTGAGCAACCAAGTATTGTAATTGATTTGTTAATAAATAAAATATATTTGATATTTTCATCATAAGCTTTCATCTTCTAATAAACTCCATTGTTATGATGAAGTCCTTAGGACTATTTAGATTCGATAAAAAGAAGATTTATCGATTAGTCCTTAAAACAGTTCACGACCAAATGTTAGGCTGTTAATAAGGACGACAGCTTCTATCGAGCACATGTCGCTATAGGCCATATGGGTTGGTTGTCCTCTTAACCAAAGAGTGTGGAGACACTGGTATGGCATACAGGTGAGATGTACTAGTACATCATCATTTAACGTGACCAACTCCAGAGTATTCTGCTGTCGAGAATGTCTCTGATGGGATATAGGTATAAGTGTCCCTTAGACCTGAGATCGCCTCAGTGACTTGCAAGTAACTCACTGTGCTTTGGTACTGGACTAACTAAATTTTTAATTCAGAGATGGAAGGCTTCTGGGCACAGTCAAGTACTTGCGAAGTCAGAGTGTGATCGAGATGGGATTGACCACTCCAAGAGTTGGAGAAGAATGAGTCGCTGTATTTCAATTTAGCAAAACCTTGGCCAGGATAATCCATCAGATGGATTTGATATTTTGAAATACAATGTGGACAACCTGATCAGAGTTGACAGTTGAACTCTGGGGTGTCCTATGATCATTTTGGTCAAGGAGATGAATTATATGAAAACTATATCCGCATGGGTTCTAAGGATGTTGTTCTACACATTCGACCTATCCGATCATCGGGTACCATTGCTAGATGGTCACTTCGATTGGTACAAAAATTTATTTCTGTGCTACCAACTTAGGTTCGGACCTATGAGGTCACACACATTAGAGTTCATGATCTGATCGGATGGTTGATCAATGATTAAGAATCGTTCTAGGGTTAAATGATCAATACGATTGACATTTAACCCAGTACAAGTGTTGCAGAAGGATCGATTAGTAATTCGATTGCAAATTGGCTTAATTTGATTAAGCCAATGGGCTGAAATTAAGTTTAATTAAATATGATTTAATTAGATTTAATTTGGACTTGATTGGATCAAGTCCAATTGATTTATTGGATAAGTTAAGTGCAAAGAAAAACTAGTCCTAGTTCAACTAGGACTTGGGTCAATCTAATTTTTAATTTGATTAAAAAATTAAATCAGATTTAAATCTAATTTAATCTGATTAAATTAGATTCTTAATTGGGTTAAGACCTATTTTAATTGGATTGATCTAATTTTGGTTTGATTTGATTTGAGAAACCAAATTAATACAAGTCATAAGATAGAATCCTAGTAAGACTAGGATTCCACCTTGCGCCACATAAGCCTTCCCCACACCCTCTCTCTCATTCAACGCCAATCTCCTCTTATTTTGTGTGATAAAAGCCCTCTCCCAGGTCTCTCCCATGTTCACAAAAGGTTTCCTCTCTTCTTTCTTACATGGAAGGTGGTTTGGATCAAATCAAAGAGGAATAAGTTTGGATTTCGAATTCTATGAGATAGAGTTTTAGAAATCCAAAACTCTTTCAATTTTGCACCGAATTTATTCAAATTTTTTTTGAAATTTTTATGACTTTTAGGGTACATATTGTGCACCCTTTGCTGGTGATCTATGTATAAAAATAAGGAGGAGGTGCTCAAGAGTTGGGCGCCCCTTATCTTGCCATGTTTGGATAAGCCTTGACTAGGTATTTGACCTAGACAAGGACTCTATCATATCTCTCTTTATAAAATGAGTTTCTTTATAAAATTTTTGAAGAAGATATAGATTTGAGAGACCTTTGAGCCATCCAAAAATCAGAGAGAAAGACCTTTAGGTCATAGAGATATAATAGACACAAGATAGGGTGTCTAGAGAGAGAAATGAGAAGAAGAAGAGGGTCTTCTTCTAGGATTGTTTGTTTTCATCTCTTTCCTTCCTCCATCTTGAGTTTCCTAAGAGTGTCTCAGATCTGAAACTCCTCCTCTTACTTTTCATCTTTGGAAGAGTCCAAATCAAGAAGAAGGAGGCACCTGATCAACCATCAAAGAAGGATCAGCGCAGTACTAGTATACTGTGCTGATTTCCTGAAGTAGGACTTCTGATCGAGATTCGTGGGCTCATGTGGACGACTCCTAGAGGCCAGACGCATGTACGGCTTGCAACATCACCCTCAAGCCCAGATCAGCGAGGTTAGAACGTCTAACTTGCAAGGTAATAGATCTGATCTATTGTTTAATACATACATTAGATGTAGTATAGAAACATGTTGATATGATCAACATGTAGTTCATGCTCTATATATTTTAATTTTTGATTTAATGCTATGTAATAATCATGGAATAGGATCTTAGATTTAGGGATTCTCTAATTTTAGAAAATAAATTTTGATTTATTTTAGTCTTCCGCTGTATGATCTTGAAAAAGTTTCAAGATCTAACCCTGAAACCCTAGATCTGGTTCCTACACCTGGATCCAAATTATGAGGATCAGACTCTCTTCTGTATTAGTTGGCTACACACATACACATCAAACTCATTCAAAAATGGATCAGAGGATGGTTGATTGCTCGTAGTTGTTTGTTGGACTACCTCCACAACTTTATCTGGAGTTGTCCTCTACCTTTTAGCAGGCATTTTATATTTTTCTTTAGCAGATGGATCATCAAATGTCTTGTTCAAAGCTTTCTTTAACTTCTTTGACTTCTGTTTGACTCCACTTTTTATTCTCCTCTCTCTTGGCTGTCCCTTTGTGGTGATATTTTTAGGATCTTGAATAACAAATTCTAAATTTGGCTGTGTTGAACTATTAGTATCTACTGCTCTTCTAAATAATACAAAAGATCAGCCATCATCAAGTTAAATGTATGTTTAGATATGGAGGCAACCTCTACAAGCTTCATCAGTCAATGACTCATTAAAGCATACCTATACCAAACAAGATATCAATATGCTATAACAAGTTGTCATAGTTATAGATAGGACATAATAATTCAGTTATAGGATGATAACATACCTAGATTTTCAGATGCTCCTATCATAGAATTGGACCTCACAATTTAAATCATCGAATCTGTATTTTATATCCTTGCACCATCTACTAAGAAAGTACTCATCAGGAATGCAAAATACTTGATTTTAATGGAGAACCAATAAGACGTGCCTGTATAAGTATCCCCTGAATTCAAATGAACAACATTGGTATTTTACTTCCTCCAACCGGCTGCACCATGATGCAATATAGTTTTTGACAATCTGCTTTTCAATTTTGTTAACTTCAATTATGTCAAATGACTTTATGGAATAAACAGCAATGTTATTAACTTCTTTAGTTAATCTAGCATTTGATGCAGCCATTTCAAGTATCTCGATTTGAAATTTTTTAAATATACGTCTGGTGTACATGACTGTTGTTTGTCTCTCAAAAGGCGAGAATGTTTTCAGGAAAGTATTAGTTTGTAGGGATTTATTGTCTTATTCATTGTATTTCATATCTTTTCTCGAACACATCCTCATACTTCTCGATGAATTCCTTTAGGGTAATCTTCAAATTCACAAACCCATCAAAGAAGTGGTTAATGCTCTCACTTCTCTGAGAGGAGGACATACCTAGAAAGGATATCAAAAGCAAAGAAGATTACTGATATAGTGTTATAGGATATCATAGAAAGATTAGAAAAAAATTATATTATGATTCCAACATACCTGCAAAGAATGTATCTTTGAGGTAAATTGAAATCTATTTATCTTGACGTTCATAGAGATCATGTAACTAATCTACACTTTTGCATTCTTCATACTTATCCATGAGTTGTCTCCATTTTTTCTCGAAAGACTGCATCATAATAGTGTTATATATAGCATCATCGAATTCAACCATAAATTTGGAATGTGCTGTGCATATATGGCCTATCTTTTCAGGAATCTTCTTTAAGATATGCCAAAGACAAAACTAATATTGTGCATTAGGAAAAATCTCCCTGACAGTAGCCTCGATCACCTTATCTTGGTCGATGATGATGGCATTAGGTGCTTTACCATCATTTCCATCTAGTCATGTTGAAATATCCATCTAAAAGTCTCCATCCTCTCATCCGACAATAATGCACAGCCAAGCAGGATGGACTATCCATGATGGATAACTTCGACAAATGGATAGAATGGCATTTGGTATGTATTCATAAGATAAGTGGAGTCCAAGATCAATATATCACCAAAATAAGTGCATATCATTCTTGACTTTGGATGGATCCAGAACACATTCTATAGTTGTGCATGTCTATTCAAGTCCAAAATATAGAAGAAATTCATATTTTTAGCTTGTATGTATGTGAAGTGGACAACTATTGACTGTGCATTTCCTTCTTTCAGCTGACTTTGATGTTTTTGATAAATATAATTATGAGCATCCTTCTCTATAAATTCTAATTGCCTTCTTCTCCTTTTTTTTCTTACCATGATAAAGTATATTTGAGTTGTAGGTATATTCACAGCATGATATTTATAATCTCTATTTTTTTTGGTGTGCTGATATTCCTATGGGACTGTAAATAAGTGACCATCAATATGGACTGCTCATGATTGTATTTTAGAACAGCATCCTCCAATCTCTACTTACCAATCTTATTATTAAGTCTAACTTTTATTAAGGCCTGATAATTAATTTTGCTAGTGTCCCTGGGATACATGAAATTATCTATTTTCTTAGATTTTTCTTTCCTCCAGTATGCTAGATGTTTGAAGTATAATTTTTTTTTATTGGATCTACTACACATGATTGTGATTCCAAAACTGACTCTTCTCATATAATCATTGTAGTAATTATACACATCGGTTACTAAGTTGAACTCCATTCCAACATAAGGATCAACATTATCATCATCAAAATGTGGTGCAATAGAAGATGGATTCTCAAAAGAACCACCACATGATGTCATAAGATTGTCAAAATAATCTTTAAAAAGTATTTTACCTATAAGATATCATAAAAATATAAAAAATATATATACTTTAGAGATATTATAGGTATAGGATATCATAATATTAATATATAATATCATAATTTTGATATAGGTTGTAATAATATTATCAAAAGTATATATGGGATGTGTTTCACCTATAGAATGTCATAATTTTTAACATAAAATATCATAAATTTGATCTATTATGTCATAATATTATCAAAATTATAATCGAAAGATATTTTATCCACACGATGTCATAATTTTAACATACAATATCATAATTTTGATATAGGATATCATAAAAATATTCAAAAATATATCTAAGAGGTATTTTATCTATAGGATATCATAAATTTAACATAAAATATCATAATTTCAAACCACGATATCATAAAAATATCAAAAAGATATATCTGAAAGATGTTTTACTTACAAAATATCATAATCTTAATCTAACATATCATAAATTTGATATGTTATGTTATAATATTATCAAAACTATCTTTGAAAATATTTAACCTATAAAATATTATAATTTTAATATAAAATATTATAATTTTGATCTAGAATATCATAAAAATATATAGAAGTATACTTCAGAGGAGTTATACATATAGTATATCATAATATTAGCCTTTAATATCATAATTTTGATATAGGATGTAATAATATTATCAAAACTTTATTCGATAGGTATTTTACTAATAGAATATCAAAATTTTAACATAAAATATTATAATTTTATAGTAGCATGTCATAAATATGTTAAAAATTATATTTAGGAGGTGTTTTACCTATAGTATGCTATAATATTAACCTAAAATATCATAATTCTGATTCAGGATGTCATAAAATATCAAAAAGATATACTTGAAAGATATTTTACCAACAGGATGTCATAATTTTAATATAAAATATTATAATTTTAACATAAGATATCATAAAAATATCAAAAAGTATGTTCGAGAGATATTTAATCTATAGAATATCATAATTTTAATATACAATATCATAATTTTAATCTAAGATATTATAATAATATAAAAAATATATTTTAAAAAAGTTATAAGTATAGTATATCATAATATTAATCTTTAATATCATAATTTTGATATAGGATGTAATAATATTGTCAAAACTATATATGAGATATATCTAACCTATAGAATATCATAATTTTTAACATAAAATATCATAAATCTGATCTATTATATCATAATATTTTCAAAACTAGTTTTGAAAGATATTTTACCTATAGGATATCATAATTTTAACATACAATATTATAATTTGGACATAGGATATCATAAAAATATCGAAAAAGTATATCTGATCAGTATTTTGCTTGTAGAATATTATAATATTAATCTAAATATTATAATTCTGATCTAAGATATCATAATATTATCAAAACTATCTTCAGATAATGTTTAACTTATACAATGTCATAATTTTGACATCCAAATGTCATAATTTTGATACAAGATGTCATAAAAATATCAAGAAGTATACTTTGATTTTGTTTTATCTACAAAATATCATAATAGTAATCTATAATATCATAAATTTGATAACATATGTAATAATATTGTCAGAACTATCATCGATAGGTGTTTTACGTATAGGATGATATAATTTTAACATCGAATGTTATCATTTTGGAGACATATAGGATGTCATAAAAATATCAAAAAGATATATCTGGTTGGTGTTTTGCCTGCAAGATATCATAATATTAATTTAAAATATCATAATTTTGAATAAAAATATCATAATATTATCAAAATCATCTTTCAGAGATATTTTACCTACAGGATGTCATCATTTTAACTTCGAATGTCACAACATAGATCCAGAATATCATAAAAATATCAAAAAGAATACTTCGATTTTGTTTTACCTGCAGGATGTCATAATATTTACCTAGAATATGGGGATGAGAGTGGGGCTCATCTGCCTCATAACCCAAAACCTTCCGACGATCATTCTTTGGCTCCCCACATGCACATCTAACAATACCTAGTAGAAAGCCTTCTCATGTAACCAAAGAAAGAATAACTCCTTCCTCATGCACTGCTCAATTGCTTCCTACCAATGGTGTGCGACCTACTGTTTCTAGATCTGTGATTGGGAACCATTTCATTAAACCTCCACAGCCACCAATCATAGGGGAGTGGACCTCAGTTACTTCAAAACATAGAAAATGTTTGCACACCAAGGATAATGGATCCCTACCACCTGCTATCCCGAAAATCTGGTGGTGGTGTCCTGCTTCTTAGGTGAAGATCACAAAAAATGGTTGGATTTGCACGAAAGATCCTACAATGCGCACATATGCTAACGTTGTTAGAGGGGAGGGATCTCATGCCGCTCCGTCGAATGGCAGACCAACTACATCCTTCCGTCACTCCACCAAACATTAGATCAACTACATATCTTCCAAAGTAGCCGGCGCCACTCCGTCAACTATCAACTCATCCCAGGTATGCAATTTCTTAATCTTGCTGCCTAAATCTCGCCCTTCCCCCTTTAAAAAGGGGTATGTTGCAGATGTGGTAGCCCAAATCACTTCAGATCTTCTTGTCGGAATCTAATCCGGTGCTTCATTTGCTGCAAGTTTATGTTAGATGTGTGTCCTAGAAGCCACTTGTTGGCTGACCCATATTGTAAATTTTAGAAAATAAAATTTATACTTATAAATTTTATTTATTAATAAAAAGATAACTTTTTATTCTAATCATGTTTTATGTGCCTATGATTCATCCAAAGGATTAACAGATGATAATATATATTCTTAAGGTGTTAAAAATTTAGGATATATATTATTGATAGTTAATTCCTAAAAGCTTTCGAACGAGGGATCATCACGGAGGATGGTGATCGATCCAGTTAGATTAATACATGGATCGCTTTTCTTCCAGACATATGAGTCTTGAGTTTATTGTGTGGAGATACTAAGGTGAGAGTGCATGTGGTTGTTAGAGAACAACTTGTACTAAGCGTGACTAACATGAGTGATTTACTTTGAACAAAAACTTTCTAAACTCAATCTCATAAATCGTATATGACCACTTGGATGTCTACTCATTGGTCAGTGATTTGCTCGATGCTGCAGTGGTATGACTAATCTTTTGACTTGCGATGCCTCGACTATTCGCAGTGAGGCTACTATAGTTTAACTGCACATACACTTGACTTTCTAGCTATTTTGATTCTTACAGTATATATTGATTACAGTAGATTTAGGTTCACTGTTAGGAGTAGGATATACCTAAAAAGAATCTATCGATCTTAGTAGAAAAGGAGTAGTCCTATATGATTTGCGAGACTGAGTTTAGAAAGTCTTTGATCAAAGCAAGTGAGAATAGTGGAAAGGAGTTTCTATAAAAATTTATAAATGAACTCGAGTTGAGCCAATCATGCATATGACTGACATTGGGATTTAATAAATTTTTCATGACTTTCGTCTAGTCGGGACTCACGATAGAAGGACTGAATCACATGGTAACTACACCTAGAGGTTCAATATTTTTATTCTGCTGGATTATCACTACATACTGCTAGATGTCACTGATAGATTGTGAGACTCATCGAGCATTATCTTGATGATCGATAATCCTTAATAAATAGAGTTAGAATTATTTCAATCCATCAAAAAGAGTTTGGATGATACTATGATAAGGATCAGGTATATCTCACTACCAGATAGAATAAAACTTATGAGATCATACACAATAGAGATTCTTAACTAATCAGATGGTTGATTAGTGATTATGAATCACAAATAGATTTAATTATCAATATGATTGATGATTAATATCCAATGCAAAAGTCGTAATAAAATAATTCACTAAGATTTAGTGAGTTGTAGGAGATTAATTAGTAATTGGATTGCTATTTCACTTAGTCTGATGGACAAATGGGATTAAGATCAAGTCTAATTGAATTAAATTCGATTTGGTTCGATTTGGGTTTGATTAGATCAAGCCTAATTGAGTTATGAGATAATCCAATCGCAAGGAAGATTAATTCCTAATTTGATTAGGACTTGGGTGCAACTAATTTCCTAATTGGATTAGGATCTAATTAAAAGGATTGGATTTTTAGTTGGACTAGGATTTGACCTTTCTTTGGGTGCAACCAAATTTGATTTGATTAAGGTTCAATTGAAGCACCAAGAGAGTCTCAGTCAAACTGAGACTTTCTCTCAAACTGGGACTCTCTCTCCCTAGCACCATCCCATGATGCCACCCTTTTATTCTTGCACGCTCCATTGTTTTTGCATGAGAAACCAACGCCAAACCACTCTCCATACCCTTTTTTCTCCATGCCATAAGGATAGGATAACATTGATTTAAATCTAAAGTCCTTATTAGATAAGGACTGAACTTATCTCAACATGGTTTGACCTAATCCCTTTGGATGCCTATAAAAAGGGAGAGAAAGGGGGCATGGCAAGAAAAAGTGTGATCTAATTTTACCATGAAAATTAGATAAGAAAAGTGGGCGTGGGTTCCTCTCTAGGCATGAGGTTATTAGGGAGTCTCCTCTGATCCAGGTGTATCGGGTTTTGGGAAGAGAGAAAGAAAAAGAGAGAAAGGGTTTCCTACTTCTCCTTCTTTCTCTTCTTCCTCCTCATCTTCTTCATCTCTGAGAGGGTCTGAGAGACACAGAAAAGATCTATATCAACCATCAGGAAGTGATCTTTGCAAAGGAGCTAAAACCCCAAGGAGATCAAAGAGCCTCTGATTAGATCAAGACCTCATATGGATATCTGTAGAGGTCGGATACGTGTATGGCTCGAGAAATCAAAACATCCTCAATCATCGATTGTGGTGTAGATCGATCCATACAAAGATATAGAGATAAGATCTTCTCTTGGTAGATTAAATGTTAGATCAGATTTCAGATATATGGTTATGTTTATATCATAGATCCATTATTAGATGATTTGTAGATCAGATCTAATGCATATTTAGATTAAAATATGTAATCTAGATTTACTTTCACTACTTAATTCAAAAATATTTTAAAATTATATGTATAAAATTAACTAATCCAATAGTGATATCAGAGCCACGATTCTGCTATGAACATGAATGCATGCTATCTGAAATTTGATTTGTAAACATTAGATATGAAATTAATTAAATATTTCAACATCATTCTGAAATAAGATTGTCTTGGCATAACTCGATTATGCTAAATGATTGTCCTAGAATGATGTTGAACATAATAAATTATTAAATCTAAAATTTTTGCATAATATATGATATGATTATGTGTTTGTTTTAGATCTAAAATTTGTTTCAGATTTTAAATAAATTTATTCTCTTGCAGATCTAAAATTAGATTCAGATCTAAAGAAGTTTTGAGTCATTTTGTTCAAATCTAAAATCTATTTTAGATCTGAATTCAGATCTAAATTTTATGTCAAGATCTGAAATTTCTGCGTATTAGATTCATGGGTAGACCAAATTGGATCTCTAATTTGATTAGAATCCTAGGGTTCTTGATTAGTAGATGTTGGGCTCAATTGAGATGAGCAATTGATCTAATCGAATCAAGAAGTTGATTGTGATTAGGTCGAGTCAGCTCAAAATTGAATCAATAGTTGTAGGATCAAATTGATTAACTTGCATGTGTTAAAAATCTTGACCCATAATCTGATCTTGGCTCAGTGGCTTGAGCCTCGATCACCTAGGTTAACCCAATTTGAAATTGATCAGGACCAATTGGTATCTATGATAAGCACATTGTGCAATGGTTATTTAATTAGGACCATTGCTACTGGCAGCGGGGTGCCTTCCATCAATCTCTTACTTATCTGGCCAACTGTGATTGATTTAGAATTTGGGTGCCTGGTGATTTGAGCTGAACTCATGTCCTAATCAATTAAAGATTTGCAAGAGATGTAAATGGTTCTAAGAGACCTAAATAAATTTTCTCACATATATTAAGTCTAACAGTCATCCACCATTATAGAGATGCAAATATTTTCCTGACATTGATCATTCTCAGTGGGTCACAGTGGTTCGATTGCATCGAAAAGGCGCAACCACTCTATTAGCATTAGATGTTCTGGGGTAGAGATGGGGTTGGACCCCATAACTATTAGGTGAAGGATCCAATAACGGCTTTGCACCTGCTGATGAATGATGCGTCTGAGTTAACTAAGAAATATAGTCAATAACTATTAGATGAGGCTACAGGATTTAGAGACCGGTATCGCTGCATCTTGCTTTGTGAAGTAATAGACAAAGAGTTATCCACTCATTAGTTTGCGTTTTACCAATAACTGTTAGATGATATACGCATAGATCAATAAAAATGCAGTACCCACTTGAAACCTTTCATGTATGGGTTTCCATTTCTCCATCCAAGAAGTGTGAGAGACTTGAGAAAATAGTGAGAGTAATATTTATTTTTAAAATCCCTAAAATAAATCAAAATTAAGTATAAATATCTAATTAGAAAATTTTACTCTCCACAGTCATGTCGACTTCCAACCCACGAGCTTGTATCCTAGAGACCAATAGATTGACCAGAATCAATTATAAGGACTGGCTCAGAAACTTGAGAATAGTTCTTAGTTCTAGTAAATTGACCCATGTTCTTGATCAAAAAATCTCTATTTTGCTAACTTGTCCATCCCCTGATCAACGAGTTGCACTTGAGAAGTCGATAGATGATGATAATCGGATTAGGTACTACATCTTGATGTCCATGTGTGATATCCTAAACCAAAACCAATTTGGCCCAACTTCAAAGAGTAATCCAGTCATGCACAGGTTTTAAAGCAATCAAAAAAAATTAATTTGGGCCAGCACGTGTTGGGCTGTGAGCTATGGGTAGTGGCCAAATAAGAGGAGCTCCCGAAGGAGTTCTTTCTTCTCCTCTTTCCGATTGAAAAGAATCCTAAATTGATTAGGATTTAAGTTCTTCTTAATTTATAATTCTCCTACCAACATCTATTTAAGGGCCCTAATATTCCTCTAAGATGAATCACTGATCTCAACCTTCCTTCTTCCATATTCTCTCTATCGAGGGCTTGATTCGTGGTGTTTGCCGGAAAAAGCATGTCGAAAATAAGGTAAATGGTCTTTAAATTCCTTGTTGATCTTTCTCTCCACTGATATGAGCCATTTAATCATTGGTTCCAGCTAGCAATCATCAGATATTTTTTGGGGAAAACCTAATTTCTGGATCCCCTATTTTTTTTGTGTTTTTTGGATCTTTTTCATCATCTTTGGCAACTATCGATCGTCGGATTTGGGTCATCGGTCATCACCTGGGACTGTCCTTCGGCCATGGGAGGTCATCGATTGGGAGGGGACCTCCCTTACCTTGGGAACAAGGAGATCAAAGGATCCCCTATTCTTTGAAAGAAGAAGAAAAGAAAAGGACCATGCAGGTCCCCTCTCCCATGAAGAAGGAAAAAAAAAGAAAAAGAAAAGAAAGAAAGAAAAAATTTCTCTCTCTTCCCTCTCTCCTCTCTCTTTCCACTCTTTCTCTCTAATTTTTTCTCTCTATTTTCTCTCTCTAAAATTTTATCTCTCTAGATTATTTTTTTCTCCTAGAATTTTTTAGAATTATGAGAAGAATGATGATGAGTTTGAATAATTTTAGTAAAATCATCCTGATCTGTGATCGTTGGGCAGCATGCCAGTACCTTGACTAGACCATGAGCTCTTAGATTTGATCATCCATGATTTTATTTTAAATCATTTATATACTAGTTTAACAATGACTTGATTAGATCATCTTCATTGGATCAATCATGATGTTGGACTATGTCACTTGATCAATTTAAATTGTACCTTATAAATTCTCTCTCCTCTAACTTTCTCTTTCTACTTGATTTATGAAGAAATCTCGATCCTATCACTTTGAAAATCTAATTTGGTACGATAGCCAAATTTTAAACCATCTATGTCCTAATTGGATTTTGATTAGATAAAATTAGATAATCGAACCAATCTGAACTATAGGATACGAGTTTCCATCAATTCTATCTTTCTTAATTGTTCATATCCTTTTTAATTATTGAAATTGATCCTATATAGGGTTGTGAATGTTTGATCATAGAATATCATGATATGATCTATGAATAAAAAA
The DNA here is from genome assembly GCF_000442705.2 of Elaeis guineensis. Taxonomy (NCBI): domain Eukaryota; kingdom Viridiplantae; phylum Streptophyta; class Magnoliopsida; order Arecales; family Arecaceae; genus Elaeis; species Elaeis guineensis. The sequence goes on along the minus strand of NC_025997.2, from coordinate 105,563,587 downwards.
TTTTGAAAGAAAATTTTTAGAATTATGTGGATTTATTGGAATGCGTATGAGGTAAGTAATACTTCATTTTTTCTAGATTTATCAATAAATTATAATATATATTTTTAATATAATTTGAAAAATGATACATGAATTTGATAAATGATATTTTATTATTAAAAAAATATTATTTTGAAATATTACGATGAAATATGATTGAATGCATTGATTTTATTATGCATTATATTGATTGATTTCGATACCACATAATTATGTATATTCCTATCAAATTAGAATAAGAAATATGATTATAAAGAATTTTAATTCAAGAATGATATGGACTAACAATCTGACTACGTCAAAGATCCCACCAATGGGGGTAAATATGTTAGCAATTGATTTATCTTAAGAATTTATATCGCCAGTGAGATCAGCTACAAACCGCCAGCGAGACCAGCGATTCTAAAGGACTTTGCTACCAAATAATTTGTAGCTCACCATAAGATGATACGTGGTGTTATGAATCTGTCATAAAAATATAATCATAGCTCATGGTTGATGAAAAGAACTTAAGAATAAAAGAAATTAAAATTTTGAAAGAAACTCAAATTTTTTAAAAAAAAATAAATTTATCATGAACTATATTGTATAATTGAAATTGATTTCGAATTGATAAACTCTATATGCATATTTTTTTTAAATAATTATTTACTTTAATACCTAATGAAATCTATTTAAAGTGATCATTGCTTACTACACTGTCTAGCTCATTACCTCCTATTTTATTATTTTTACAGATATTGAGAAATTAAGATGATATAAGATATGAATGAAAGAATGATTAGTAGCAGAACCTCCATACTCTTATTTTAGATTAAAAATCTTATTAAATTTGATGTAAGGCCTATTGAATATTGTTGAATTTATTAAGATATTAAAATTAAAATTTAGATTGTTATATTTTCGATTTAAATTATTGACTAATTATTCTACTGTTATTTTATGATAGTATGATAAGATGTCTTGCATGTTTGTGGGGAGAATTTCCTATGAATATGCGATGGTTGCTATGATCTTCGGCTCACAATCTCAAATCAGAGAAGTGACAATTAAAGTGACATCAGAGCATTAGTGGATGAATTATGACATATAGAATCAAATATAGGATGAGTGTAAGTGGATGGACACTAGAGACATTGTCGTGTAGATCTATGATGGTTGTAGTATGAGGTATCTTTATGATTTTTGATTAAATATTATAATTATATATGCAAGAATCACAAGATATTATAACACATAGAGTTTAGAATATGATGAATAATCAATGAATCATGTTATGATTTACTTGATTTGATCTAAAGTAATTGCATAAGGATTGATCATGAAAGTTTATTGTGTATTACAATTATTAATTTGATCATTAGTTGTTCAAGTGAATTGTAAGCTCAAATTTGATATGAGAAAATACTGTGATATTGCTTTTAATTTTGAAATTAATTATTCTATGACAAGATGAAGATTTATTCATAAAAGTGTTACTTCAAGTTGGACTAAAAAAACCTTTCATGATATTTGATTGCAATATTCTCTGAAGTTTATACTGAAATATTGATCTTGTATGAAGTTTGCATGTAGAAACAAAAAATATATTTGAGGAATATTGTAACGAAGTTTATTTCATATTGAAGAGATTAATTATGGGATAGTTGAATATTTATTTGGGCAGAATTTTTAACTATCATCTTGGATCCAAATGATAGATATTGTTTATGCCTATTGAACATTATATGATATATATATACTTCAATTCAAGTGTTATGTATCTAAGTTGATCAAGATATCTTCTGCCATCATGGTTGAGGTTGCTAATAAAATCCTTAATTACTATCTTTGGATTGAGATAAAAGATCTAGTTATCTCTATTTGAGATTTTGGGACACCTATGAAATTATAATAAATCTATTGTTAATTGAAGAAATTGATTTGATTTGAGATTGTCGAATATTCATTTGGTAGAATCTTGATTTACCATCTTGGGACTAAGATAAAAGATTTTAGTTATATCTATTGGAGATTATGAAACGTAATGTAAAATTTTAATTTGAAAATTTTGAGATTATGAATTGATCTAGAGTTCTTTTACCATTGTTATTGAAGTCCTTAATAAATCTAATATTGAATGGAGAATTTGACTTTAAGTGGCTTGCATGATTATTATGGAAGGTTTTTAATAGATGATAAAGGTCCTAATAAAAAAAATATTACAAAAAATGAGTGAGTTATTTTTTTTAATGTGTTTGATGTAAAACCTTAGAACTTGATTGAATCGATTGAAAAAACTCATCTAATTATTTTTACTCACTAGAGTTTGATATGGAATTATTTAGATGAATTGATAAGAGAATCAAAATTTAATTTATATTGAATTACAATAACTATTTATATGATGGTTTTGATTATGTCAATTGACTCCAGAGTTAATTTGGATGGAGTTGTTTGATGCATATTAGGGACAATAATTAAAATGTTCTCTTGAGTTATCTAGAATTTAAATTTTGAATATTTTTACTACATAGTAGTATCTGATTGAAAGTCATTAATGTATCCAAAGAATTTGATGGTCAAGATCAGAGTCTGCAGTGGAAGTGTGGTGGCTTGAATCATTTATAAGATGAAATTATGTTCTCTTGGTTTTATGACAAAATACTCAATTTGATTTTTTACTTATGGGATAACCTTATTGTCAAGAAAAAGAAAATGGCTTAATTGTTGACTAAGTTGGATGTCTTGATGTGATTTTCACAAGCAAGTTCTCCGATCATGTGTTGAGCTAACTTTTTAGCATCCTCAGTCTTAGATGATTGGACCTTTGGTTCTTGATCTTGGATTGGAATATTCAACAATAGATTTTCTTTCTTTTAGTATTGAAGTTTATACTTCTCTATCTATTAGAAAGAAATTGAGATTAATTATCTATCTTAGATTTTGATTTTATTTTTTTTCTTTTATCCTCAAACATTCATTTATTGAGAGTAAAGTTATTCATAATCTTGTGATAGATTGATTAAATCATGAGTTGTAGATATTTTTGGTAAGAAATCTGATATTCTTGTTTGGAATTAAGATATTGATTTCGAAGTATCAGGAATAATGATTTTGATTTATATTTGTAATATTGATTTTTCTTTATGAGATGATTTAATGTTGAAATTACATTAAAAATTAAAATATCAAAAAGTTCATGGATAAGATTAGAATGGTGAATCTCTAACTTATGAAAGCATGACTGAGAGAAAATACTTTTCATTCTCGACTGATTTGGATATCATTATATAATTCATATTAATATGTTCTCCTATCTTATGTTCAGATAAGTTTTAATGGATGGATCTAAATAGTGGGCCATTGGTTTGCAATCTTGAATAAGAAATATTTTGGTATAGATCTTTTTCCTCCAAAATAAGAAGTTTGAACTCTTTTGATCAATATTATTCCTTTGCCTGATTGAAAAAAAAAAGGTGATCAATCGATATTGAAGATCATTCTAAAAGAGTTAGATTTGAGTCATTTACAATCTTTTGATAGATCGATTAATTAAGAGTAGTAGATGTTTTGACAAAGAAACTAGATAATCTTTTTTAGAATCAAAGATGTTGATTTTCTTCTATAAAAGATAGATTCGACTTTGACCATCTATAAGAAGAATTAAGTCATGAGGTATGGAACCTTATTCTGATGAAAGATTTAACCATTAGGACAAATCTATGCATAGAATATATAGAAATATGGAAATGAGATTGTGACTACGAAACATTAAAGTACGAAAATTTTTCATCAAAAATTTCGAGATGAAATTTCTTTTAGGGGAGAAGAATGTGATATCCCAAACCAAAACTAATCTGGCCCAACTTCAAAGAGTAACCCAGCCATGCATAAGTTTTAAAGCAACCAAAAAAAAAATTAATTTGGGCCAGCACGTGCTGGGCTATGAGTCATGGGCGGTGGCCGAATAAGAGGAACTCCTGAAGGAGTTCTTTCTTCTCCTCTTCCTGATTGAAAGAATCCTAAATTGATTAGGATTCAAGTTCTTTTTGATCTCTAATTCTCCTACCAGCATCTATTTAAGGGCCCTAATATTCCTCTAAGATGAATCACCAATCTCAGCCATCCTTCTTCTATATTCTCTCTACCAAGGGCTTGATTCATGGTGTTTGCCAGAAAAAGCACGTCGAAAACAAGGTAAATTATCCTTAAATTCCTTGTTGATCTTTCTCTCCACTGATATGAGCCATTTAATCATTGGTTCTAGCTAGCAATCGCTGGATATTTTTTGGAAAAAACCTGATTTCTGGATCTCCTATTTTTCCCGCATTATTTTGGATTTTTTTCTATCATCTTTGGCCACTGTCAATCGTCGGATTTGGGTCATCGATCATCACCTGGGACTGCCCTCCGACCATGGGAGGTCATCGGTTGGGAGAGGACCTCCCCTACCTTGGGAACAAGGGGATCAAAGGATCCCCTGTTCCATAAAAGAAGAAGAAGAAAAGAAGAGGACCACGCAAGTCCCCTCTCCTGTGAAGGAGGGGAAAAAAAAAAGAAAAGAAAAGAAAAGGAAGAAAAAAAAAATTTTTCTCTTTCCTCTCTTCTCTCTCTTTCCACTCTTTCTCTCTAATTTTCGCTCTCTACTTTATCTCTTTAAATTTTTTTCTCTCTAAATTATTTCTCTCTCTTAAGATTTTTTAGAATTATAAGAAGAATTATGATAAGTTTGAATGATTCTAATGAAAGCATCCTGATCCGTGGTCATCGGGCAGCATTCCAGCACCTTAATTAGACCATGAGCTCTTAGATTTGATCATCCATGATTTTATTTTGAATCATCTATATACTAATTTAACAATTACTTGATTAGATCATCTTGATTGGACCAATCGTGATGTTGGATTATGTCACCTGATCAATTTGGATTGTACCTCATGAATTCTCTCTCCTCTGACTTTCTCTCTCTACTTGATTTATGAACTCAATAAAGGAATCTTGACCTTACAACTTTGAAAATCTGATTTGGTATGATAGCCAAACTTAGGACCATCTATGTCCTAATTGAATTTTGATCAAATGAAATTAGATGATCGGACCAATCTGAACTATAGGATGTGGGTTTTCATCAATTCTATCTTTCTTAATTATTCATGTTCTTTCTAATTATTAGAATTGATCCTATATAGGGTTGTGGATGTTTAATCATGGGATATCACGATATGATCTATGAACAAAAAATTTTGAAAAAAAATTTCTAGAATTATATGAATTTATTAGAATACGTATGAGGTAAGTAATGCTTCATTTTTTTTATATTTATTGATAAATTATAATATATTTTTTTGATATGATTTGAAAAATGATGCATAAATTTGATGAATGATATTCTATTATTGAAAAAATATTATTTTAAAATGTTATGATGAAACATGATTGAATGCATTGATTTTATTATACATTATAATTGATTGATTTCGATACCACATGATTATATATATTCCTATTAAACTAGAATAAGAAATATAAATTATGAAGAATTTTAATTCAAAAATGATATAGACTGACAACTTGACAATGTAAAGGATCCCACCAATAGGGATAAATATGTTGGCAATTGATTTATCCTGAAAATTATATCGCCAGCGAGACCAACAATAAACCATCAGCGAGACCAGCGATTCTAAAGAACTTTGCTATCAGATGATTCATTGCTCACCACACGATGATACATAGTGTTATGAGTACCTTACCATAAAAAAATATGGTCATAGCTTATAGTTTATGAAAAAAACTTAAGATTGAAAGAAATTAAAATTTCGAAAGAAACTTAAATTTTTGAAAAAAAAATAAATTTAGCATGAACTATATTGCATAATTGAAATTGATTTTGAATTGATAAACTCTATATGATTATTTTCTATATATGATTATTTACTTTAATACTTGATGAAATATATTTAAAGTGATCATTACTTACTTGACTGTCTAGCTCATTACTTTTTATTTTATTATTTTTATAGATATTAAGAAATTAAGATGATATAAAATATGAATGAAAGATTGATTAGAAGCAGAACCTCCATACTTTTATTTTAGATTGAAAGTCTTATTGAATTTGGTATAAAGCCTATTGAACATTATTGAATTGATTGAGATATTAAAATTAAAATTATCATATTTTTGATTTAAATTATTGACTAATTATTTCACTATTATTTTATGATAGTATGATAAGATGTCTTACATGCTTGTGGAGAGAGTTTTCTATGAGTATGCAACGATTGCCATGACCTTCGGCTCATAATCTTGGGTCGGGAGTGTGACACCATGTCTAACGATCTTCAGTGCTAGCATGAAGATATGAAGACTGTCAAGGACATGCTGTCTTACTTACAAGAGTTGTATAGTGAGTAAAGCTGTCCAGCTCATTTTGAGATCTCTAGCAGACTCTTCAGAGTGAAGATACATAATGGCAGTCGATCCATGATCATTGTTTAACAATGATCAAGGACATCAAGAAGCTTCTGAAGCAAGGTGTGACCATGGATAAGGATTTGTAGGGGGACCTGATCCTGTAATTCCTTTTCAATTCATATAGGTAGTTTATTATAAACTATCATATGAATAAGATTACTAGCATCCTGCCCGAATTATTTAACATATTGTTGACAATTGAAGGGACCTTAAAGAGTTCAAGGGACTCTATTCTGGCAAGCCTAAAGAACCTTCTGAAGGTATATCTGACCCATTCATTGTAGAAACTAATCTTACAGTTTCCTCTTCTTCTAGTTAGATTTTAGATTCTGATTCTAGTGCACATTTATGCACTTCAATGCAATGTTTAAAGAAAAATAAAGGGCTAAAAAAAGGTGAAGTCACTCTTAGAGTCAGTAATGGGGCAAGAGTTGCCGTTGTGACCATAGACACCAATCCTTTGCAATTATCATTAGAATTTAGTTTAGCTCTAAAAGACTATTTTTATATACCTATAGCTAGCAGAAATTTAATTTCTATATCTATGCTCGTACAGGATGATTACATGTTCAATTTTAATAAGGATCACTAATCAATTTATTTTACAAATAAAATTATTACACGTGCTTTTATGATTGATAGTCTTTACCATTTGCATGTTGATGCATTGGTGAACGTTAATGAGCAAGTAGTGAATGCTATAGAGTCTAAGAGACTAAGAGATAAGCTAAACCAAAGATATTTATGGCACCTTAGGCTAGGCCATATAGGAGAGGACAGAATTAACAAATTAAAGAAAGATGGCCTTCTCGGGCTATTGACTTTCGAGTTTTATCCAATTTGTAAGTCTTGTCTTCAAGAAAAGATGGCCAAGCTGCCCTTTATGGGATATGTAAAAAGGACCACTAAGATATTAGAACTGGTACATATTGATGTGTGTGGCTCATTTGATGTGCAGGTCAGAAGTGGCTATCTCAACTTCATAATATTTATCGATGATTATTCACGGTATGGGTTTGTGTACTCAATACAGTATAAGTTTGAAGTCTTTAAAAAGTTCAAGGAGTTCAGATATGAAATGGAGAAGCAAACAAGAAAATTCATAAAGATTCTTCAATCAGATCGAGGAGGTGAATACCTTAGTGGAGAATTCCGTAGCTATCTCAAGGATAATAACATAGTCTCATAGTAGATACCTCCTAGAATATCTCAGCTCAATAGGATATCTAAGAGGAGGAATTGGACCCTATTGGATATGATCCGATCCATGATGAGCTTCACAGATCTTCCAATATTTCTTTGAAGACATGCATTACTTTCTGTAATTTATCTTTTAAATAAGGTTTCTTCTAAATCCATTCCTACCACACCATATGAGTTATGGTATGGTAAGAAATTAAGTCTTGGTTACCTCAAGATTTGGAGATGTCCGGCCCATATCAAGCGATAGTAGACGGATAAGCAAGAGGCTAGATCAATTAGAACTTATTTTATAAGATATCCTAAAAAATTTATGGGATATTATTTTTAATTTTCAGAGGATCACAATGTGATTGTGAGCCATCATGTTATTTTCTTGAAAAAATAATATATCCAAGATGGAGATGGTGAGAGAAAAATTGAGCTTGAAGAGAAGATCTTTGAAGAGCCACGAGTCCTAAAGCCTGAACCCATTTACAGTGAGTCAGTAGATATAGTACCTCTTCTACCTCATAGATCTAGTAGGGTCTTCCATTTTCCTGAAAGATACTTACGTATACTTATAGAGGGTATAGAGGAAGTATTTCTTATAGGAGATAGGGATCATAGAGATAATTCCAAAATCTATAATGAAGTGATGTTAGATGTTGACTCCAAAAAATGAAAGGAAGCAAGGAAGTCAGAAATTGACTCAATGCATTTCAACCATATCTGGACTTTAGTTGATCCATTTGAAAGTATAGTACCTATTGGGTGTAAATAGATCTATAAAAAAAAAATAGGTTCAGATGGTAAGATAAAGATTTATAAAGTAAGATTGATAGCAAAAGGTTATAATCAACGTGAAGGCATTGACTATCAAAAAATCTTCTCGTCGATAGCCATGCTGAAATCCATCCGGATACTACTTGTTACTGTAGCATACTATAATTATAAAATCTGACAGATGGATGTGAAAACTACTTTCTTAAATGGATATTTTGAGGAAGATATCTATGTGGAGCATCCAATGAATTTCATATTCAGTGATAGTGATCACAAAGTCTGCAAGCTGCAAAAGTCTATATACGGATTTAAGCAAGCATCTCAAAGTTGGAACACTCGCTTTAATGATATAATTAAATCATTTGATTTCATAAAAAATGAAAAGCCATGTGTGTACAAAAAGATCAGTGGGAGTACTGTCACGTTCCTCATACTAAACATGGATGACATCCTCCTAATTAGAAATGATATTCCCATACTGATCTCGATCAAGATATGGTTGTCAAAATATTTTTTTATGAAAGATCTAGGAGAAGTATCCTACATTATTAGAATAAAGATCTGTTGGATATAAAATCCCCCCCCAGTAAAAGTTCGTGTCAGGAGTGACCATTCAGAGATTCTACCAGCGTCCGACCTTCGGCGACTTCTCTCCTGCGGTCGAGTCTCCGCAGCATTCTCGAGTTCTGCAGACGGATAAACCCCCCACCAGCGTCGACCAGATTCTTCACGACTGCAGGAAGACTTCGTCCGGACTCCTACGGGAGCCGGACTTCATCCCCGATTCTGGCTGCAGGTAGACTTCGTCCGGACTCCTACGGGAGCCGGACTTCATCCCCGACTTCAATTGCAAATAGACTTCGTCCGGACTCCTACGGGAGCCAGACTTCGTCCACAACTCCAATTGCAGGTAGACTTCGTCTGGACTCCTACGGGAGCCAGACTTCGTCCCTGACTCCAATTGCAGATAGACTTCGTCCGGACTCCTACGGGAGCCGGACTTCGTCCCCGACTTCAATTGCAATTAGACTTCGTCGGACTCCTACGGGAGCCGGACTTCGTCCCCGACTCCAATTGCAGGTAGACTTCGTCCGGACTCCTACGGGAGCCGGACTTCGTCCCCGACTCCAATTGCAGGCAGACTTCGTCCGGACTCCTATGGGAGCCGGACTTCGTCCCCAACTCCAATTGCAGATAGACTTCATCCGGACTCCTACGGGAGCCGGACTTCATCCCCGACTTCAATTGCAGGTAGACTTCGTCCGGACTCCTACGGGAGCCGGACTTCGTCCCCGACTCCAATTGCAGATAGACTTCGTCCGGACTCCTACGGGAGCCGGACTTCATCCCCGACTCTAATTGCAGATAGACTTCGTCTGGACTCCTACGGGAGCCAGACTTCGTCCCCAACTCCAATTGCAGATAGACTTCGTCCGGACTCCTACGGGAGCCGAACTTCGTCTCTGACTTCAATTGCAGGTAGACTTCGTCCGGGCTCCTACGGGAGCCGGACTTCATCCCCGACTCCAATTGCAGGTAGACTTCGTCCGGACTCCTATGGGAGTCGGACTTCGTCCCCTACTTCAATTACAGGTAGACTTCGTCCGGGCTCCTACGGGAGTCGGACTTCATCCCCGACTCCAATTGCAGATAGACTTCGTCCGGACTCCTACGGGAGTCGGACTTCGTCCCCAACTCCAATTGCAGATAGACTTCATCCGGACTCCTACGGGAGCTGGACTTCATCCCCGACTTCAATTGCAGATAAACTTCGTCCGGACTCCTACGAGAGCCGGACTTCGTCCCTGACTCCGACTGCAGGAAGACTTCATCCGGACTCCTACGGGAGCCAGACTTCGTCTACAGAAAGCCTCTGACTGGGCTCCTACAGCAAATGGCCCCTGCCTATAGTACTAACACTCAAGGCACCCAACGGTAGACAGCCCGCTAGCAGCATCCGAGCTCCTCTCAGATGGATAGCCACCTCTCTTCGCTAGGCACTTCAACCGAACTTCGGTCGACAGGCCTGGACTCCCTGACAGGCCACAGTAATGGCCACGACTCTGTTCCACCTCCTGCGACGGATTTTGTGCGGCTCCATCACTCTCCGTAATAAGCCCCACGCGGTAGGCTACAGTAATGGCCATGATTCTGCTCCACTTCCTACGACGGATACTACGTGGCTCCACCACTCCCTGGCGAGTCGCGACAACAGACGCCGCTCCACTCTCCACAACAGACTCCACGTGGCGAGCCATGGTGACAGCCACGACTCCACCCCATTACTCTTCATAATAAATTCCTCCTGACCCCGAGCGGCCCACTACTAGGCAGTTACCAACGTCGCTATCAATCCGTTGCTCCCTTTGCCTATAAAAAGGGGGGCCCCAGATACGTTATTCTCTAAGCTCTAATTTCTATCTCAAAAACTCTGCTAAAATTTTTGTTCGAGCACTCCATTCTTGTTGAGGCAGAGAACTGACTTGAGCGTCGGAGGGTCTTGCCGGAGCAACCCCAACTCTGGTTTAGACTTCTTTTGTAGGTTTCGACGGCGATCATGATTCCCTCGACTCCAGCTTCTCTGATGCAGGCGGATTTTTGCACCAACAGGATTGGCGCTAGAGGAAAGGGGTGTCTTCGCAGTACCCTTATTCTTAAAGGAGCGCTCAACGGGACCACCTCCGGTCATCTTTTCTGATGTCCTCTCCTCCTTCCCCCACTAGATCTTCGCCCGATGCCTCCCCGCAAAGCATCCGCATGGCGACCCACGGCCTCTGCGGCCAGATCTCAGGCTCCGACCTTGCCTCCAGTTTCCCAGGTTCCTCCTCCTCCGGCAACGGCCGCCAGCATGGAGCGGTCAGGCAATCGACCTCCGATGGATTTCGCCAACACCATCTCGGAAGAATCCCGATGGAGAGCGACCGGCGTGTTGGCCGGACCTCCCAAGCGGCAAAAGATTGAGGAATCCATAACTTTCACTGAAGAAGATGCTCGGGGAGTTCAATTTCCTCATAACGATGCAGTTGTAGTTTTCTTGAATATAGCTAATTACGATATCCGCCGCATTCTTGTCGACAATGGAAGTTCGGCCGATATTTTATTCTACGATGCCTTCTCAAGAATGTCCATCCTTGACGGCCATTTGGGACCGATTAGCTCTCCTCTGGTAGGGTTTACCGACGATGCCGTCCCGATGGAGGGAGTAATAACTTTGACTGTAGCTGCGAGTCGATATCCAAGACAATCCAGGGCTCTGGTGAATTTTCTGGTGGTGAAGGCACCGTCAGCCTACAATGCAATCCTCGGCCGACCGGGCCTCAACGCTCTCTGGGCCATCGTGTCAACCTACCATTTGAAATTGAAATTTCCTACCAACCAGGGGGTTGGAGAAGTCAGGGGAGACCAAGCCCTGGCCAGACACTGCTACAACATAGCCTTGCAAAGAAGTGACCAATCCGACCTCTGTCCAGTTGATGGGCTGGACGCCCGCGATGACCTCGCTGAGGAGAGGGGCGGCCCAATCGAAGATCTGGTTTCGATCCCTTTGAACGACGGGAATGCGGAGCATGTGGTGAAGATTGGCTCCAACTTGGGGGAAGAGGTGCAGACGCAACTCATCGATTTTCTACGAAAGAATGCGGACGCCTTCGCTTGGGTTCCAGCAGACATGTCGGGGATTGACACGGAAGTCATGGAGCACCGTCTGGCCATCGATCTAAAGCATCGATCGATGAAAGAAAAAATCTGAGGTCATGCACCGGAGAGGCAGAAAGCGATAGCTAAGGAAGTGGACAAACTCCTGAAAGTCGGATTCATTAGAGAAGTCAATTATCCTGACTAGATTTCCAACGTCATCCTAGTCAAAAAGGCAAACGGCAAGTGGAGGATGTGTATAGACTTCAAAAAGCTGAATAAAGCCTGCCCGAAGGACAGCTACCCTCTGCCCAGAATTGATCAACTGGTGGATGCAACCTCGGGCCATGAGCTTCTCACCTTTATGGACGCATTCTCCGGCTATAATCAAATCAGGATGGCGCCGGAAGATGAAGAAAAGACTGCTTTCATTACTAACCGTGGCCTTTACTGTTACAGGGTCATGCCTTTCGGTCTCAAAAATACGTGCGCAACCTACCAACGGCTGGTGAACAAAATCTTCAAGGAGCAGATCGGCTGCAATATGGAGGTCTACGTGGATGACATGCTCGTGAAAAGCAAATCTTCCATGAACTACATCGCCGACCTTGAGGAGACCTTCGACACACTCCAAAAATATAAGATGAAGCTGAACCTGACTAAATGTGCTTTCGGAGTGACCTCGGAGAAGTTCCTGGGCTTCATGACATCGGGGCACGGAATTGAAGCCAATACAGAGAAAATTCGTGCCATCCAGGAGAAGGCCGCCCCGAAGTCGATAAAAGAGGTTCAGCGTCTTACAGGGAGGGTAGCAGCCTTGAATCGCTTCGTTGCGAGGTCGGCCGAACGGTGCTTACCCTTCTTCCGAACCCTCAAGCGACCGAAGAACTTCTGTTGGACCGCTAGTGCCAACAGGCATTCGAAGATCTAAGGAGCTACCTCGGCTCGCCTCCGTTGTTGGTGAAGCCCGAGCCTGGAGAGGAACTATTTTTGTACCTGGCGGTCTCCCCCATGGCTCTCGCAGCAGTCCTTGTCAAGGAAGAGGCAAAAATCAAACGGTCGATCTACTACGTCAGTCGCACGTTGAGAGATGCTGAAACCAAGTATACTAAATTAGAGAAACTAACTTACGCCCTGTTGATTGCAGTCCGGAGGCTCCGACCCTACTTTCAAGGGCACACCATAACGTTGCTCACCGACCAACCGATCAAGGCGATTCTGCACCGAGCGGATGCCTCCGGGAGGATGGCGAAATGGGCGATCGAGCTCACAGAATTTGACATCAACTATCGACCTAGACCAGCAGTGAAAGCTCAGATATTGGCAGATTTTATAGTGGAGTGCACTATCCCGGAGGAGGCCAAATCTGAACAAGACAAAATTGACGGCCTGGAGCCCCGACCGAATTCCCTCGAAGAGGAAGCAGACCCCCCTGGTTGCTTTTGGGCCCTCTACGTGGACGGATCTTCCAACATGTCGGGTGCAGGCGCGGGCCTGATCTTGATCAGTCCAGAGGGAATCATCGTGGAGTACGCTCTGCACTTCGAGTTCCCCGCAACAAACAATGGAGCAGAATATGAAGCTCTGATCGCAGGATTGAAGATCGCCAAAGAGTTGGGAGTAGATCGGCTCCAAGTTCACAGCGACTCCCAACTGGTAGCAGGACAAGTCAGCAGAAACTACGAAGCACGGGAGGACAGCATGGCTAAGTATCTTGAAAAGATAAAGGAGCTCGTCCCCGCCTTCAGTAGCTTCAACATCAGGCAGATTCCAAGGATAGAAAATATCAGGGCCGATTTTTTCTCCAAGCTGGCCATGCTGGCTCCGGCTGAATTGCCCAAGGGTGTTCTCTTTGAAGTTCTGAAGTGCCCGAGTACGGAAGAATCACGGCCCGTGATGGAAATTGACCACGAGCCTAGTTGGATCGACCCACTGATAGCATATCTCAGAGACGAGGTTCTCCCTCATGATGCAAAAGAAGCTCGAAAGCTCAGAAATCAAGCCTCCCGATACATCCTTTATGAGGACAAGTTGTACAAGAGATCATACTCTTTGCCCCTTTTAAAATGTCTCCGGCCTTCGGAAGCTGACTACGCCTTGTGGGAGGTGCATGAAGGAATCTGCGAAAGCCATCTGGGGGCTAGATCCTTGTCCCACAAGTTGCTCCACCAAGGATATTACTAGCCGACTATGCATCGTGACTCAATTGAATACGTTAGAAAGTGCGACCGATGTCAGAGATATGCCAACATCCAAAGACAGCCTGCCATCGAGCTTACACCCTTGAGTGCCCCATGGCCGTTTGCGCAATGGAGGATGGATATCCTTGGATTCTTTCCCGTGGTGTCGGGGCAGAGGAAGTTCCTCCTGGTAGCGATTGACTATTTCACCAAGTGGGTCGAGGCCGAACCGCTGGCGAAAATCACAGAAGCTAAAGTGCAAGACTTCGTCTGGAAGTCAATCGTTTGCAGGTTCGGCCTGCCAAGAACCCTAATTACTGATGATGGGTGGCAATTCGCGGGAGCGAGATTCGCTGAATTTTGTGAGGACCTAAACATCTCCCACAACTTTACGTTCGTAGCCCATCCTCAGGCGAACGGCGAAGCTGAAGTGACCAACAGAACTCTGCTGCAAGGAATCAAGACAAGGCTCGAAAAATCGAAGGGAACTTGGGTAGACAAACTTTATCATGTGTTGTGGACGTACCGAACTACCCAAAGACTGCCCACGGGGGAGACCCCCTTCGCTCTAGCCTTCAGAATGGAGGCTGTTATCCCAATCGAGCTTAAGCTCCCGTCGGTACGAGTCGTGGCATTCAATGAGCATCATAATTCGCAAGGTCTTAAAGCCAACCTCGACTTGCTGGAAGAAAAGCGGGAGATAGCTCAAGTTCGGATGGTAGCCTACAGATAGAAAGTCGCCCACTATTACAAATTTCGGATCAAGAATAAAGTCTTTAGAGTAGGAGATCTAGTACTTCGACGAGCCATCATCTCGCAACCTCAGGATCGAGGGAAGCTCGCCCCAATTTGGGAAGGCCCATACGAAGTCAAAGAAGTAGTCCGGCCCGGAACTTATTACCTCGAGGAGCTCGAAGGAGCAGACCTCCCGCGACCATGGAGCTCTGAAAACTTACGAATGTATTACCGATAACTTTATTTTAAATAAAAATTTTATATCCATATGTCTCCTCTTTTGGCGCGAGCCTATATCGACAGGACAGTCAAAACAAACTGCATCGGGAGTTGGAGGAGAGCTTCGTCTCGACGCAGTCGAAGGCTCGGTTCTCCCTAGATCGGATAGGGGGATAGGCCCTGTAATGCTCGTATGTGCCCCCACAGCCATGTTCGAGACAGGAGGAGAATTTCGTCCTAACTTGAGCAAAGTCGAAGGCTCGGTTCTCCCTAGACCGGATGGGGGGAGAGGCCCTACAACGCCCGTATGTGCCCCCACAGCCATGTTAGGGACAGAAGGAGAACCTCACCCTAACTTGAGCAAAGTCGAAGGCCCGATTCTCCCTAGATCGGATGGGGGGAGAGGCCCTACAACGCCCGTATGTGCCCCCACAGCCATGTTAGAAACAGGAGGAGAACCTCACCCTAACTTGAGCAAAATCGAAGGCCCGGTTCTCCCTAGATCGGATGGGAGGAGAGGCCCTGTAACGCCCGTATGTGCCCCCACAGCCATGTTAGGGACAGGAGGAGAACCTCGCCCTAACTTGAGCAAAGTCGAAGGCCCGGTTCTCCCTAGACTGGATGGGGGGAGAGGCCTTACAACGCTCGTATGTGCCCCCACAGCCATGTTAGGGACAGGAGGAGAACCTCGTCCTAACTTGAGCAAAGTCGAAGGCCCGGTTCTCCCTAGATCGGATGGAGGGAGAGGCCCTACAGTGCCTATACGCGCCCCCACAGCCATGTTAGGGATAGGAGGAGAACCTCGCCCTAACATGAGTAAAGTCGAAGGCCCGATTACTCTGAGATCGGATGGGGAGAGAGGTCCTGCAACGCCCATACGTGCCCCCACAATCCTATTAGGAGCGAGGGAAGAACCTCATCCTAATACGAACTGGGATCGATTACATCAGAAGTAAGGGAAGAACATCGCCCTGGCGCCGACTAAGGTCCGGTCACCCAAGATCATATCAGAAAAAGGGGACCTTCTCAGCGGCCCCTTCGTGCTCCCGCGACCCCACCAAGAGCAGAGGGAAAACCCTCACTCGAAAAAGAAAAAGAAGAAAGAAGAGGGGAGTTAAAAAGGAAAGCGACGGACTGCATCAGCGACGAATAGAAAACAAACAGCATCAAAGATGCAGGGAATCTCGTCCCAGCAAGGATTGGGGTTCTTATCAAAATCCCTGGCCTTCAAGAAAGCTCTCAACACAGGCCCGAGATAAGACGACTTCCTCAAGGTGACAAGAAGCTCGGACCTCCGAGCTCGAACTCTGAAAGGGGGTGTCAAACCCGAGCGACCCCGGACAAATCTGCGGCCATGGATGAAAGGATGGGCCAATGCGACGGCAATCGGGTACCTCCAAACGGCATCAATTTTGAGCAAGGCAAAAGTCGAAAGAAGCTCGGCAAGCGACAATTCAACACATGAGTAAAAGAGATAGCAAAAAATTCCCTTCTCATGTTATTTATTAAATATGCATTACAGAGCCATTAAGACTGAAGAAGAAGGATGACTGAAAAAGCAAGCCGATGCAGCAACTACCAGTAACCTCCGGACGATGTCAAAAAAAAAAGAGAAAAAGAAAAAGAAGTGAATACAACAATAACAATGGAGAATGAAAGAAGTTCGGCAGGCGGCAATTCGACGCAAAGTGCGGACGAAGTAACAAAATCTCCTTCTCATTCTTGATTAGCAAGGTGTATGTTACAAGGCCCTGGGGGCCGAGGAAAAAGAACATTACTACAAGACTCAAAAGGAACACGTTGGGGACCACTTCAAGCTTTTGACTTCTCCTTCCGGTTCCATCCTTCTCGACAGCATGTTTCAGTGCGTGTGATAAATCCCTCAGCTCTCGCCCCCCGTCTCGTTCCGCTCCATTGTCGAAACCCCAGCCCTAGGGGGAAAAGGGGGGATAGAATTCAAGGGGCAGCGATGGTGATGGCAGCAGCGACGACGACCTGCATCGGGAAGAATTGGAAGTACCCCGGAGGCCGCGATGGCGCCGGAGGCATGCACCACCACCGTGTGCTCCACGACAACCACCGTCCTAGGTACTTCGGCAAGGTCGGCATGCGCTACTTCCACCGTCCCCGCAACAAGTTCTACTGCCCCACTGTCAGCACCGATCGCGTCTGGTCCCTCGGCCCCGACGACGTCAAGAATCCCACCACAGCTTATGATGACAACTCTGCCCCCTTGACCGATGTCACCCCGTTCAACTACTCTGAAATTCTCGGGCGGAACGCGCTCACCAGTTGTTTCCGTTATTAAATCCTTGTTGTTGAAAGAATTCTCCCTCGAGCCCCCTTTGAGGTGGTGGGAACCCTCAATGACAGTTCGACAGTCGGAGAATTCGCAGGCCGCTGTTTTCCCCCTCATACTCCTCTTGATCTGTGGCATCCTCTCGAGGTTGGCCTCTGGGGCAGAAGCCCCGGTGGGAGAACCCCTCAAAGGGGCTCGAAAAACTGAAGGCAGCGGGGAGCCGGTAGAGATGGCGAAGACTGGTGCGAAGAGTGCTTAGAGTCAAAAAGGACGTCGATGGAGTGACTAAACTCTCAGGCAGAAGAAAGGTGTCAACTCTCAGGCGAAGTGAAGCCCCTGGAGGGAAGGAGGGGGCTTAAATAAGCGACGGGGCCTGGTGCAGTTATGGTGGCGGATATCCCTAAGTCCACCAGCACCCGCCACGTGTCCCACTCACCGTGACGTAGGGCTGGCTGCTAGCGGGACCATTATGGTGTGGCTCTTAGGACTACGCACCAGGAGAAATTCCGAAAGGACTCTTCGGATTGCCCTAATCGAAAAAAGACTCCAGCATGCACGCATTGAATGCCAAGATTTTCGAGGGCGGTCGTGTGCGAAATTCAAAGAAACGACTTCGACTGTGAAAATTTTTCTGTACTTCCTTCGTTCGAAACTCGAACTCGGAAGTAGGGGGACTGGTGTTGGGTTTAAAATCCCCCCAGCCAAAGTTCGTGTCAGGAGTGACCATTCAGGGATTCTACCGACGTCCGACCTTCGGCGACGTCTCTCCTGCGGTCGAGTCTCCGCAGCATTCCCGAATTCTATCGACGGATAAACCCCCCACCAGCGTCGACCAGATTCTTCACGACTGCAAGAAGACTTCGTCCGGACTCCTACGGGAGCCGGACTTCATCCCCGATTCCGGCTGCAGGTAGACTTCGTCCGGACTCCTACGGGAGCCGGACTTCGTCCCCGACTTTAATTGCAGATAGACTTCATCCGGACTCCTACAGGAGCCAGACTTCATCCATGACTCCAATTGCAGCTAGACTTCATCCGGACTCCTACGGGAGCTGGACTTCGTCCCCGACTCCAATTGCAGATAGACTTTATCCGGACTCCTACGGGAGCTGGACTTCATCTCCGACTTCAATTGCAGGTAGACTTCGTCCGGGCTCCTATGGGAGCCAGACTTCGTCTCCGACTCCAATTGCAGGTAGACTTCATCCGGACTCCTACGAGAGCCAGACTTCATCCCCGACTCCAATTGCAGGCAGACTTCATCTGGACTCCTACGGGAGCCAGACTCCGTCCCCGACTTCAATTGCAGGTAGACTTCATTCGGACTCCTACGGGAGCCGAACTTCGTCCCCGACTCCAATTGCAGGTAGACTTCGTTCGGACTCCTACGGGAGCCGAACTTCGTCTCCGACTCCAATTGCAGATAGACTTCGTCCGGACTCCTACGAGAGCCGGACTTCATCCCCGACTCCAATTGTAGATAGACTTCGTCCGGACTCCTACGGGAGCCGGACTTCGTCCCCAACTCCAATTGCAGATAGACTTCATCCGGACTCCTACGGGAGCCGGACTTCATCCTCGACTTCAATTGCAGGTAGACTTCGTCCGGGCTCCTACAGGAGCCAGACTTCGTCCCCGACTCCAATTGCAGGTAGACTTCATCCGGACTCCTACAGGAGCCGGACTTCGTCCCCTACTTCAATTGCAGGTAGACTTCGTCAGGGCTCCTACGGGAGTCGGACTTCGTCCCCGACTCCAATTGCAGATAGACTTCGTCCGGACTCCTACGGGAGCCAGACTTCGTCTCCAACTCCAATTGTAGATAGACTTCATCCGGACTCCTACGGGAGCCGGACTTCATCCCCGACTTCAATTGCAGGTAAACTTCGTTCGGACTCCTACGGGAGTCGGACTTCATCCCCAACTCTGACTGTAGGAAGACTTCATTCGGACTCCTACGGGAGTCGGACTTCATCTACAGAAAGCCTCTGACTGGGCTCCTACAGCAAATGGCCCCCGCCTATAGTACTAATGCTCAAGGCACCCAATGGTAGACAGCCCGCCAGCAGCATTTGAGCTCCTCTCAGATGGATAGCCACCTCTCTTCGTCAGGCGCTTCAATCGAACTTCGATCGACAGGCCTGGACTCCCTGACAGGCCACAGTAACGGCCACGACTCTGCTCCACCTCCTGCGATGGATTCTGCGTGGCTCCATCACTCCCCATAACAGGCCCCATGCGGCAGGCCGCAGTAATGGCCATGATTCTGCTCCACTTCCTGCGACGGATACTGCACGGCTCCACCACTCCCTGGCGAGTCACGACAACGGACGCCGCTCCACTCTTCACAACAGACTCCACGTGGCGAGCCATGGTGACAGCCACGACTCCACCCCATTACTCTTCATAATAAATTTCTCCTGGCCTTGAGTGGCCCACTACTAGGCGGTTACCAATGTCGCTATCAATCCGTTGCTCCCTCTGCCTATAAAAAGGGGGGCCCCAGATACGTTATTCTCTAAGCTCTAATTTCTATCCCAAAAACTCTGCTAAAATTTTCGTTCAAGCACTCCATTCTTGTTGAGGCAGAGAACTGACTTGAGCGTCGGAGGGTCTTGCCGGAGCAACCCCAACTCCGGTTTAGACTTCTTTTGCAGGTCCCGATGGCGATCACGATTCCCTCAACTCCAGCTTCTCCGATGCAGGCGGATTTTTGCACCAACAAGATCTATAGGGATAGATCTAAAAGAATGTTAGTGTTAGATTTGTACCCTAGAAGCCAATTATTGGTGGACACATTGTATAATTTCAGAGCTTAATCTTGTACTTTTAATATTTTTATCAATAAAAGGCTTTTTCATTCCAATCATATTTATGTGTCCATGATTTATCCTAAAAATTAACAAAGATGATTTTTGTATATTTTCAAAGTGTTGAGAATTTGAGACATATATTAACCAGTGGTTAGTTTTTAAATGCTCCCGATCAAAAGATTATCACAGAGGATAGTGATCCATTCATTCGAGATCATTGCATGATTTACCTTTCTTGTGGGTAGATGAGTCTCAGGTCTACAATGTAGGGACACTAGGATGAGGGTGCGGATAGTTATTAGAGAATAACTTATACTGAGCATGATCAACACAAAAAATTACTTGGATATCTACTCACTCGTCAGTGGTCTTCTCGATGCTGCAGTGATGTGAGTGATCCTTTGATCTGCAGTGTCATCGGCTATTTACAGCGAGACTACTGAGTTTGACTATACATTCTCTTGATCCCTAGCCATTCGAATCATTACTGTATATGTTAGCTACAGTAGGTTCATATTTGCTGTTTGGAATAGGATGCATCTAGATGAAATCTATCGATCTTGATAGAAAAGGAGAAGTTCTATATGATTTACAAGACTGAGTTCAGAATCTTTGACCAAAGCAAGTGTGAATACTGAAAAAGAGTTTTCACAGGATTCATAAATGAACTCGAGTCGAGCCAATCTAGCATATGACTAACGATGAGGTCTGATGAGTTTTTCATGATCTTCGTCAAGTTGAGACTCACAATAGAAAGACTGAATCATACGATAACTATACCTAGGAGTTCATACTTTCATTCTACTTGATTGCCACTACATACTGTTAGGTGTTATTGGCGGATTATGGGACTCATCGGAAGTCATCTTGATAATTAATGACCCTCGAAGGATATAGCTAGAATTGTTCCAACCCATCAAAAGGAGTTTCGATGATGTTGTGATGGAGATCATAATATATCTCACTACCAGATAGAATGAAACCTATGGGGTCATATATTAAGGGATTTAATCTTGAAGGTCCAAAGGGTACCAACCTCTTGGAATAGGATGAGGAAGAGGGACCACACCCCCTCTCTTGCATGAAAAAATCCTAGATGGGGCACCAAGGGTTGGTGCCCCAACTATCTGCCTCTCTTGATAAGGGGCGCCCAGTCAGTCTACCTATTTTAACTAGGATGTCCCATCTGCTTGTCAAAAGAGATTAAGATCCTACCAATTAAGTCTAGTTTTAATGAGCAATAATCAAACTAAAAAGATAAAAATCCTTATGAGATAAGAACTAGCATTTTTAAGTTGATTGGTTCCTGATTTGGATCAAGAAAAGATCTATAAAGAGATAGTCCCTTAGGGTTTCAAAAAAAAATTAAATTTTATGAATTCAAAACTCTTCCTCTCTCCTCTCCACACCTCATCCTCTCTCCCTTTTCTCTTTCTCATGCCCAAGGGTTGGGTGTCCATCTTCCATATGCCAAGAGTAGAGAAGAGTCTCTTCTACAGTAAGGAACAAGAAGAAGAAGGCTGCAGTTCAAAGGTTAAAATTGCAGTCAAGATCAATTGCTGATCAAGGTTCAAAAAGATAAAGATTCTACTTGGAAAAAAGGGATCTACCATGAAAAGAAAGATTCAAGATTGATCCTAGTAGATACCTGTATAGGTCGGACATATTGTGCCTTAAGGACCTTCGAATTTGAGATCATCGGAAGCGGTGTATTTCTATCCATGCAAAGATATTGAGATTTGATCTCATCTTTGATTTTATTTTTAGATTATATGCATATCTTTGTTCCTGAGCTTGGGTAGGATTAGATGAGATTTAATGCATATGGGGTTAAAGGGTTTAACCCGATTCATTTTTCGCTGCTATTCAAAAGTTTTTGATATGCATCCTACCTGATTTTCTAACAGTAGTATCAGAGTCACAAATTTTTAAAGATACATATAATCTGATTTTTATCTTAGATCTAAAAGTTTTATTGATTTAAAATTAATTTTGTCCTGGTATAAGGTTATCCTGGTATAAGTTTATCTCCTATATTGAAAATGTTGTCCTAGCATAAGATTGATCGATTTTGAGAACTATTTTTGAAATGATTAAATCAATTTTTTAGATCTAAAAATTGACGTATATGATATATCTTATTTCATATTTAGATCTAAAATTAGAATGATTAAATATTCGCATCAGACTGATATAAGGTTGTCTGATATAGGGTTTACCCCCTATATTGAAAAGGTTGTCCTAGTTTGATGCGAACCAATTTTTTAAAAAATATTTTTAAAATATTTTAATCATTATATTAGATCTAATTATACATATATTTGATATATATATTTTTAATTTTAGATCTAAAATTTAATGTATATATGATATATGTTTATAGTTTAGATCTAAAACTGCATTTATGTGATATATGACATTAGGTTTAGATTTGAAACTATTTCAAGATTATAAGCCACTAATGCATGCAATGAAACATAATCTAAAATATTATTTTTGGATCTGAAAATTATGTTATTGCATGAGGGTATGGATTGAATAAATTAGATCTAGTGATCAAACTACAATTAGGATCAATTGATTAGATCAGGATAGAACCTGTTATCGATTTTAAGTAGTTGATTGAACCTAATCAATGGTTGATTAGGATTTAGTCAAAGGGGCTTAAAATTGAGTTTAATTATTGTTGATCACATCAATTCATATTTTAATATGAATTGATTAACTCAAGACTAAATTTAGCTCAGTGGTTCAGATCCATTTCAATAGATTAATCTGATCGATTTTAAACGACCAATTTTGTGTTTAAGGTAAGTATTTAGATGGTAGTTATTTAATTAGTTCAGTTGTCTGATCTGACCAATTTGATTGGTGTCTAAGGAAAGCAACGGGGGGATCCTACTTATCTTAACTTACCTGGTCATTTTGGAAGATTCAGTTTCATGCTAGGTTACTTGTTGACTCGAGTTCACCCATACCGACAGGTTGATCAAACATATGGATGTGCTGATCTAAATTTGATCAATCAGATATCAGATCTGCTGATTTAAAAGAGATCTAAACCTAAATTTTCTCGCTAAATATTAAGTCTAGAGGTCTTCCATCATTGTAGAGATGTGGGTGCCTTCCTGACGTTGATCGTTCTCGACTGGTTATAGTAGTTCAGTTGCATCAAAAAGTTATAACCACTCTATTGACACTTGATATCTTGAGGTAGAGATGGGGTTGGGCTGAATAACTATTAGGTGAGGGTCCCAATAATGATTTTGCACCCACTGGTAAATGATGGGTCAAACTTAACTAAGAAATATGCCAATAACTGTTAGGTGAGGCCACAGGACTTAGAGACCAAGCCTGCTACATCTTGCTTAGTGAAGCAATGGACAAGATGTTGTCACTCATTAGTCTATGCTCATTAATAACTGTTAGGTAAGGTGTATATAGATTAATGAGACTGCAGTACCCATTTGAAATTGATTGCATATAGATTTTTATTTCTTTATCCGAGGAGTGTGGGAGATTTGAAAAAATAGTGGGAGCCTTGTTTACTTTCTAAAGTCTTTAGAACAAATATTTTATAAGTACAAACAGTAACTAGAAACTATTCTCTCTGTAGATAACCATATCGAGTTCCAATCCCTTAGCTCGTATCCTCAATACCAATAGGTTGATCGGTACAAACTACAAGACTAGCTTCAGAATTTGAGAATCATTTTCAGTTTTAAGAAACTTACCCATGTCCTTGATCAGGATGTGCCTGTGTTACCAGTTCATCCATCCTCTGATTAACGAGCCGCACTTGAGAAGTGGATGGATGAAGATAACAAGATGAAGTGTTATATTTTAGCATCCATGTCTAATGATTTTCAACGACAGCATGAAGAGATGAGGATGGCCAAAGAGATGCTGACTCACCTGCAAAAGTTGTATGATGAGCAGAGTTGGACAGCTCACTTTGAGATCTCTTAGAGACTATTCAGAGTGAAAATACGTGATAGACAGTCCATCAATGATCATTATTTGATAATGATCAAGGATATCAAGGAGCTTCAGAAGCTCGATATGAACATGGACAAGAAATTGTAGGTAGATTTGATCCTCCAATCTCTTCCTGATTCATATGAGCAGTTCATCATGAACTACCATATGAATAAAATTGATAGCACTTTATCCGAGTTACTGAACATGCTGGTAATAGTAGAGGGTACCTTGAAGAGTTCAAAGGGTATAGTTCTGACTATGGAGTGGGCTTCCTTTAAGAGAAAGTCTTCTTTCAAGAAGAAAAAGAAACCTACGAAGAAGCAAAAGAGCGAGGCTAAGCCCAAGAAGCAAGTTCTAAAGAAGGCCGACGATAAAGAAAAGTGTTTCCATTACAATGTCGAAGGTCACTAGAGAAGAAACTGTTTGACCTACTTGGCGACTGTCAAAAGTAGAAAGAAGGATGCATCTTCTGAAGGTATGTCTGATATGCTTGTTATTGAAACTAATCTAACGATTTTCTCTTTTTCTAGTTGGATTTTAGATTCTAATTCAAGTACTCATTTGTGCACTTCTATGCAAAGTCTTGAAAAAGTAAGAGGGCTAAGGAAAAATGAGATCACTTTTCAGGTTGGCAATGGAGCAAAAGTTGTTGCTGTGGCCTTTGAAACTCATCCTTTACGATTATTGTTAGGAGTTAGTTTAATTCTTAAAGACTGCTGTACCTATAGTCAGTAAAAATTTAATTTTTATATTTATGCTGGCACAGAATAATTATAATTTTTATTTCAATAAAGATATGTATTTAATTTATTTTGAAAATAAAGTTGTTACATGTGCTTTCTTAATTGATGGTCTTTATCATTTGCATATGGATGCAAGTGTCAATATTAATGAGCAAACTGTAAATGCTATAGGATCTAAGAGACTTAGAGATAAGATTAGCCAAAAGTATCTGTGGTACCTTAGGCTAGGCCATATAGGAGTGGACAGACTCAACAAACTGAAGAAAGATGGTCTTCTCGGATCATTAACTTTCGAGTCTTATCCAATTTATGAATTGTGTCTTCAAGAAAAAATGGCTAAGCTGCCCTTTGTGGGACAAGTGAAAAGGGCCACTGAGATATTAGTCTTGGTACACACTGACGTGTGTAGTCCATTCGATGTATGAGCTAGGGGTGGCTATGTCTACTTCATAATTTTTATCGATGATTATTTATGGTATGGATTTATGTATTTGACACACCGTAAGTCTGAAGCTTTTGAAAAGTTCATAGAGTTCAGACAAGAAGTAGAAAAATAAATCGAAAAATCTATAAAGATTCTTCAATCAGATCGAGAAGGAGAATATCTTAGTGAAGAATTTCGGATCTATCTTAAGGATAATGGCATGTCTCACAGTGGACACCTCTAAGGATACCTCAGCTTAACGGGATATCCGAAAGGAGAAATCAGACCCTATTAGATATTATCTGATCTATGATGAGCTTTATAGACCTTTCTGTCTTTCTCTGGGGATATGCATTACTTTCTGTGATTTATCTTTTGAATTGAATTTTCTCTAAATCTGTTCCTACCACTCCATTCGAATTATAACATGATAAGAAGCTAACTCTTGGGTACCTTAAGATTTGAAAATATCAGGCCCATGTCAAGTGACAGCAGGTGAATAAGTTAGAGGCTAGGTCTTTTAGGGCTTGCTTCATAGGGTATCCTAAGAAAATCATGAGATACTACTTCTATCTTCCTGAGGATCACAATGTGATTGTGAGCTGTCATGCCATCTTCTTAGAAAAAGAGTTTATCTAAGATGGAGACAATGGAGGGAAGATTGAGCTCGAAGAAAAAGTCTCTGAAGAGCATCGAGTCCAAGAATCTAAACCCAGTAGTGAGTCAGTAAATATGGTACCTTCTCTACCTCGTAGATCAAGTAGGATCTGCCACCCTCCTGAAAGGTACTTAAGTATTCTTACAGAGGATTTAGAGGAAGCATTCCTTATGGGAGATAGGGATATTAGGAATGATCCCAAGACCTATTATGAGGCAATGTTAGATATTGACTCCGAAAAATGGATGAAAGCAATGAAGTCAGAAATTGACTCCATGCATTCCAACCAAGTTTGGTCCTTAGTAGATCTACCTAAAGGTATTGTACCTATTGGGTATAAATAAATTTATAAAAAAAAAATAGATCGGATGGTAAGGTATAGACCTATAAGATAAGGCTAGTTGTGAAAGGTTACAGTCAATATGAAGACATTGACTATCATGAAACATTTTCGTCCATGACCATGTTGAAATCCATCCATACTCTGCTTGCGATAGTAGCTTTTTATGATTATGAAATTTGACAGATATATGAAAATTATTTTTCTGAATGGATATCTTGAGAAAAATATCAATATGGAGCAGCCTTTAGATTTCACATCCAGTAATAGTGATCACAAGATCTGTAAGCTGCAAAGGTCCATATATGGACTCAAGCAAGCATCTCGGAGTTGAAACACCCGCTTTAATGATATGATCAAAATATTTGATTTCATCAAAAATGAGGAGGAGCCGTGTGTGTATAAAAAGATTAGTGGAAGCACTATCACATTCTTCGTATTGTATATGAATGACATCCTCCTATTGAGAATGATATTTTCATGCTGACATCGATCAAAGTATGGTTGTCAAAAGAATTCACTATGAAAGATCTAGGAGAAGCTTTCTATATTCTTGGTATAAAGGTCTATAAGGATAGATCTAAGAGAATGATAGGACTCTCATAGCGAATGTACATAGAGGAGGTGCTGAAGAGGTTCAGCATGAAAAACTCCAAGAGGGGTCTCTTACCCCTTAGACATAACATTCATCTCTCCAAGAAGATGTGTCCTGACATACTTGAGGAGATCTAGCACATGAGTAAGATCCCTTATGCTTCGATAATAGAGAGCCTCATGTATGCCATATTATGTACACGACCTGATATAGCCCTTGCCGTAAGTGTTACGAGTAGATATTAGGTGAGTCAGATAAATAACACTAAATTACTGTAAAAAATATCCTTAAGTATTTGAGAAGGACTAAGGATTTGTTGTTGACCTTTGATGGAGGATCAGAGCTGAAAGTTGAGGGATATACTGATTCAGATTTTATGACTGATGTCGATGATAGAAAGTCTACATCGGAGTGTATCATCTTGTGTAATGATGGTGCAGTTAGTTGAAAGAATTTCAAACAGCCGATCATTGCAGATCTGACCATAGAGGCTGAGTATATCGCCACCTCTAAAGCTACTAAAGAATCCTTTTGGTTTAAGAAATTTATTGCGAAACTGGATGTGATGCCATCAGATGCCATTGCACTACACTGCGACAATAATGGAGCCATAGCCCTCGCTAAGGAGCCCAAATCTTATCAGAAGTTCAAGCATATAAAGCGATAGTTTCACATCATATGCGAATACCTCAAGAAGAAGTTTATCGAGGTGTAGAGAGTTGACTCTGTGCAAAATGTGGCAGACTCGCTGACCAAGCCTCTCAACCAGCAGAAGATCGAAGCTCACCTTGAGAAGATGGATCTTAGGTATATGGCCAATTGGCTTTAGGTCAAGTAGGAGTTTATTAGATTTGTGTCCTAGAAGCTAATTGTTGGCGACATATTTTATAATTTCAGAACTTAATCTTGTACTTGTAATATTTTTATCAATAAAATTTTTTTTCATTCCAATCATGTTTATGTGTCCATGATTTATCCTAGAATTAATAAAAATAATTTTTATATATTCTCAAAGCATTGATAATTTGAGACATACATTAATTAGTGGTTAATTTCTAAATGCTTCCGATCAAAAGATCGTCACAGAGGATAATGATCAATCCATTAGAGATCGATGCACGATTCATCTCTTTTGTGGGCAGATGAGTCTCAGATATGTAGTGTAGAGAAATTGGAATGAGGATGCGGGTGGTTGTTAGAGAATAATTTACACTGAGTATGACTAACACGAGAAACCACTTGGATGTTTACTCACTCGTTAGTGGTCTTCTCGATGCTGCAGTGGTGTGAGTAGTTCTTTGACTTACGATGTCATCGGCTATTCGTAGCAAGGCTACTGAGTTTGACTGCACGTTCTCTTAATCCTTAGCCATTCAGATCCTTACTGTGTATATTGGCTATGGTAGGTTCAGATTCGCTGTTTGGAGTAGGATGCACCTAGATGGAATTTATCGATCTTGATAGAAAAAAAGAAGTCCTATGCGATTTACAAGACTGAGTTCAAAAAATTTTTGGTTAAAGCAAGTGTGAGTACTGCAAAAGAGTTTTCACGAAATTTATAAATAAACTCGAGTCGAGTCAATTTAGCATATGACTGATGATGGGATCTGACGAGTTCTCTATGACCTTCGTCAAGTTGAGACTCACGATAGAAAGACTGAATCATACGATAACTGTATTTAGGGGTTCAGACTTTCATTCTACTGGATTGTCACTACATACTGCTAGGTATCACTGATGGATTGTGGGACTCATCGGGTATCATCTTGATGATCGATGACCTTCGAAGGGTAGAGCTGAAATTATTTCAATCCATCGAAAGGAGTTTCGATGATATTATAATGAAGATCATAATATATCTCACTACCAGATAGAATGAAACTTATGGAGTCACACATTAAAGGATTTAATCTTGAATTTATCAATTGGACTTATGAAGTTCTAATTGGTTTAGGATTTATTAAAATCCTAAGATTTAAGAGAACCATACTAGCACATGGTTAAATCTAATTCTTCTCAGAACTTCGATTGGATCAAGTCCATTGCATTAAACCTAATCTAAATCTATTAGGATTTAGTTGGGCACCTAATTGTGAGCCTAAGAGGATTAGATCATGTCAATAAGTTGGCAATCTAATCTCCTCTTTATCTCCTTGATATTTTCTTTTGAAGTGGGGAATTGATGGAAAGAAGAGATGGCACCATTCACTCTTTTTGGAAGGTCCAAGGGGGCGTCAACCTCTTGGAATGGAATAAGGAAAAGAGAGGAGCCTGCCCCCTCCTCTTGGTTTGGCATGGAAGGAGAGAGAGAGGGGCCACATCCTCTCTCTTGCATGAAAAAACCCTAGATGGGGCACCAAGGGTTGGTGCCCCAACTACCTGCCTCTCTTGATGAGGGGCGTCCGATCAGTCTATCTATTTTGACTAGGACATCCCATCTGCTTGCCAAAAGAGATTAAGATCTTACTAATTAAGTCTGATTTTAATAAAAAATAATCAGATTAAAAGGTAGAAATCTTTATGAGATAAGAACTAGCCTTTTTAAGTTGATTGATTCTTGATTTGGATCAAGAAAAGGTCTATATAAAGAGATAGTCTCTTAAGGTTTCAAAAAAAATTAAATTTTGTGAATTCAAAACTCTTCCTTTCTCCTCTCCATGCCTCATCCTCTCTCCCTTTTCTCTTTCCCATTCCCAAGGGTTGGGTGTCCATCTTCCACATGCCAAGAGTAGAGAAGGGTCTCTTCTATAGCAAGGAAGGAGGAGAAG
Source organism: Elaeis guineensis (assembly GCF_000442705.2). Lineage (NCBI taxonomy): Eukaryota > Viridiplantae > Streptophyta > Magnoliopsida > Arecales > Arecaceae > Elaeis > Elaeis guineensis. The sequence continues at coordinate 105,533,736 of NC_025997.2, read as the reverse complement.
AAGGCTGCAGTTCAAGGGTTGAAGTCAAAATCAATTACTGATCAAGGTTCAAAGAAGTAAAGATCCTACTTAAAGAAAAAAGATTTATCATGAGAAGAAGGATTCAAGGTTGATCTCGATGGATATCTGTAGAAATCAGATACGTGTGCAACTCAAGGATCTTTGAATCTGAGATCATCTAAAGTAGTGTATTTCTATCCATGCAAATGTATAAAGATTTGATCTTATCTTTGATTTTATTTTCAGATTATATGCATGTCTTTATTCTGGGCTTGGATAAGATTAGATGAGATTTAATGCATGTGGGGTTAAAGAGTTTAACCCAATTCGTTTTTCATTGCTATTCAAAAATTTTTGAAATCTATGCATGCATCCTACCCAGTTTTCTAATAGTTAGACCTCTCACAGAAAATATACATAAACGAGATGCTGAAGAAGTTCAGTATGAAAAACTCCAAGATGAGACTTTTACCTCTTAGACATGGGATTTATCTCTTCTAGAATATATGCCCTGACACATCTGAGAAGATCTAATGCATGAGCAAGATCCTTTATACTTCGACTATAGAAAGTCTCATGTATGCCATGCTATATACTTGATCTGATATAGCTCTTGCTGTGAGTGTCATGAGCAGATATCAGTCGAATTCAAATGAAGAGCACTAGATAGCTGTGAAGAATATCCTTAAGTACTTAAGAAAGACTAAGTATTTGTTCTTGATCTTTAAAGGAGGATCGAAGCTGAAAGTGGAAGGATATATTGATTCAGACTTCATATCTGATGTTGATGATAGAAGGTCTATATTGGGTGTGTATTCCTATGTAATGGAGATTCGGTTAGTTGGAAGAGTTTTAAACAACCAGTTATCATGGATTCAACTATGAAAGTCGAGTACATTGCTGCTTCTGAAGCTACTAAGGAAGTGTTCTAGTTCAAAAAGTTTATTACAGAGTTTGATGTCATGACATCGGATGCCATTACACTGCACTGCGACAACAACGATGCCATAGCCCTTGCTAAGGAGCTAAGATCTCACCAGAAGTTCAAGTATATAGAGCGGCGGTTCCACATCATATGCGAATATCTCGAGAAGAAGTTTGTCGAGGTGTAGAGAGTTGACTCTATAGAGAATAAAGCAGATTCGCTGATGAAGTCTCTTAGCCAGTAGAAGATCGAAGCTCATCTTAAAAATATAGGACTTAGATTTATGATTAATTAGCTTTAGTACAAGTGGGAGTTTGTTAGATGTGTGCTCTAGAAGTAAATTATCGGCTGACATATACTATAAATTTTAGAATATAAAATTTATACTTATAAATTTTATTTATTAATAAAAAGATAATTTTTTATTTCTATCATATTTTATGTGTCCATGATTCATCCAAAGGATTAACAGATGATAATATACATTCTTAAGATGTTGAGAATTTGGAACATATATTATTGATGGTTAATTCTTAAAAACTTTCGATCGAGAGATCATTGTAGAGGACGGTGATTAATCTAGTTAGATCGGTGCAAGGATCACTTTTTTTTCGGACAGATAAATCTCGAGTCAGTAGTGTAGAGACACTAGGGCGAGAGTATGGATGGTTGTTAGAGAATAACTTGCACTGAGTGTGACCAACATGAAAAACTACTTGGATGTCTACTCACTTATCAGTGATTTGCTCGATACTGCAGTGGTGTGAATAGTCCTTTGACCTGCGGTGCCTCAACTATTCGCAGGAAGGCTACTGTAGTTTGACTGCACATATACTTGGTCTTCTAGCTATTTGGATCCTTGCAATGTATGTTGGCTACAGTAGGTTCAAATTCACTATTAGGAGTAGGATGTATCTAGATGGAATCTATCGATCTTAGTAGAAAAAGAGTAGTCCTATGCGATTCACAAAACTGAGTTCAAGAAGTCTTTGGCCAAAACAAGTATCAATATTGGAAAGGAGTTTCCATAGGAATTCATAAATAAATTCGAGTGGAGCCAATCATGCATATGACTGACGTTGGGGTTTGACAAATTTTTTATGACCCCCATCTAGTTGGGACTCGTGATAGAAGGACTGAATCATATGGTAACTGCACCTAGAGATTCAATACTTCCATTCTGTCGGGCTGTTGCTACATATTGCTAGGTGTCATTGGTGGATTGTGAGACTCGTCGAATGTCATCTTGATGATTGTTGACTTTTAATAGGTAAAGTTGGAATTGTTCCAATTCATTGAAAAGAGTTTCGATGATATTGTGATAGGGATCATGGTATATCTGACTGTCAGACAGAATAGAATCTATTGGGTTACATACAATAGAGGTTCTTGACTGATCAGATGGTTGATTAACGATTATGAATCACAAATGGATTTAAGTATCAATATGATTGATGATTAATCCAATGTAAAAGTTGCAATAAAGTAATTCACTAAGAGTTAGTGAGTTATAGGAAGATTAATTAGCAATTGGATTACTATTTGGCTCAATCTGACTGAGCAATGGGGCTATGATCAAGTCTAATTGAATTGAATTCGATTTGGATCAGTTTGGATTTGATTAGATTAAGCCTAATTGAGTTATCAGATAATCCAATTGCAAGGGAGACTAATTTCTAATTTAATTAGGATTTGGGTGCAACTAATTTTTTAATTATATTAGGATCTAATTAAAAGGATTGGATTCCTAGTTGGACTAGGATTTGACCTCTACTTGGGTACAATCAAATCTGATTTGGTTAAGGTTCGATTGAAGCACCAAGAGAGTCTCACTTTGATGGAGACTCTCTCTCCCTAGCACCACCCCATGATGCTGCCCTTTTATTCTCGTGAGCTCCATTATTTTTGCATGAGAAACCAATGCCAAACCACTCTCCGTGCCCTTTTTTCTCCACGCCATAGGGATAAGATAAGTTTGATTTAAATTTAAAGTCCTTATCATGTAAGGACTGAACTTATCTCAACAAGGTTTAACCTAATCCCTTTAGATGCCTATGAAAAGAGAGAGAAAGGGAGCGCGGCAAGAAAAAAGTGTGATCTGATTTTACTGTGAAAATTAGATAAGAAAGGTGGGCATGGGTTCCTCTCTAGGCGTGAGATTATTAGGGCGTCTCCTCTCATCTAGACGTGTGGGGTTTCGGGAAGAGAGAGAAAGAGAGAGAGAGGATTTCCTACTTCTTCTTCCTCCTCTTCTTCCTCTTCATCTCAGAGAGGGTTTAAAAGATATGGAGAAGATCTACATCAATCATCAGGAAGCGATCTTTATAAGGAAGCTAGCATCCCAGAAAGATTAAAGAGTGTCTAATCAGATCAAGACCTCGTGTGGATATCTATAAAGGTCGGATACATGTGCGGCTCAAGAAATCAAATAAAGTTGAAAATATGCTCGAACTTTGGACTACGTCCGAAAAGGATCAGACCTAATTTGGACTCAAAAATAAAGCCCATCTCACTTTCAGATCGGGCTCGAGTCTACTATTGGCCTGACCCGTCTGACTTTAGGCTCAAGTCTAATCCAAAGCTCAAGTCCGAGCCCAAAGTATATATATATATATATATATATATATATATATATATACACGCAAAAGATGGCTAAGCTTAGCCATCTAACTTAAGTTAGGCCCGGACTCAAAATCATTCTAGCTCTTCCGTTTCGGTCTTCCTACTTATTTTTCCAACTGTCCGTTCTTCTTCCTCTGTTCGTTTCGTCATATAGGGCAAAGTCTCGCCGCCTAGGGTTGTTCTTCTCTCCGCCTCCACCGCTCGACGCCGGTCGGCCACTCCAAAGTCCTCATCACCATTCACCAATCGATAGTCGTGGGTGTTCCTTGAAGGTTGTCTTCGTCCATCATCGCCATTCACGGACTGCCGCTCCTTAGCCCGATTTTGTCATTCCCAGAGGTACCATGATCTCGCCCTCCAATCTCCCTACTCTCTTTCATCTTTGCTTTCAAAGAAGATCGTAGATGTTAATTATTTCGAGATGCTTTAGGTTTTTGATGACATCGGTTGATTTTTTTCCGAGAAACAAAGACTCCAAAAAAAATTTCTGAGAAACGTATTCACTCTTTTTCGGAGGCATAAACAATGCGTATGCCACTATGCCGTCAGTCACGACAGCTTTCTGTCGAACTGTCAAAGTCTCAAAGATCAAAGAAAATTGGGGAGGCTTTATCAGATATGCTGTAGGAGGCATGGGAAATCTGATTATATCCAACTGCTGCCTAATGCAGTTAAAGAGGCCACTTGATTCAATTTAGCATTGGAAAATAGAGAATTTAAGATTATATCTTGTGTAGCCGATGATACATCGAGATCTCTAAATTTTGGCCATACTTATAGAATAAGAACATGGCGGTTGATGCAAATCATCACCCAATTTTGTAGCCACCCGTAAATAGCCTTCACTCCAAACAAATACTTCATCTTTGTTTCCAAAAGCACCAACAGAACGCCAACCTGATTGTCTGGGTATACTGGACTATAAAGAAGGCATGCCATGAGCCCCATAGGAAAGATAAATATAAGGAAGATGCTTCGTGGTCCCATGCCCCAAAAAACAGTCAGTAGGTTCCCCAGCAGTGGAAGAACCTACTACATACTAGACCAAGAGTTGCAAAGAATGAAAGGATTAAAAATACAAGCACTCACCATATAATGGTTATCGTCATAACAACATTGTCCTATAAGAAGATAATTAGTTCCCAACAAAGTCAACACCCACCCGACCACCACCACCAGCAATTGTTCCATCAAGAACTGCAGCAAGCAGATTTTGGTGCTGCATTGCCCTCAGAAGCTGCCTGGTTTTGGTGCTGTATTGCCCTCAGATTTAGTATCAGTTTCAGCAAGCATTTGTTTTATATCTCTAGCTATTGAAAAGAAGACCTGCTCCACATTTAGATTTGTCTTTGCAGTCTGCAACATATCATAATCCAAAATAAAATTTAGATTTGTCTTTGCCTCATTTATTTCTGTTTCTTATTTTTTTATATACTTTTAATTTGTGAGTATATGTTGAATTATGCTTTAGTTTGATATTAGCTAGTTTTTTTTTAGCAATTTATGGTGTTATTTGTGCAGATTATTTTGTTGATGTCTGAATCTAAAATGGATGAAAATGAGACTGTGGAACATATAGGGAATGAGGATGACAAAAATGAAGATAAATCTAAAATCGATTATAACAAAGGTTCTAAGAAAAGATCTTGGGTATGGAATCATTTTATTGAGGAAAGAAAATCTAATGGATTAATAGCCATATGCAAACATTGTAAAAAGGTATTAAGTGGTAGTACTAAAGAAGGAACAAGTCATCTAAAACGCCATCTTGAAAATGTTTGCAAAAAGTATCAATAGAATCCATGTCTTGGTGATATTGTCTCAAGGTATGAGCTCCAATTCGTGTCATATTAGTTTAGTTCCATGTGTGTGTGCTTTTTTTTTTTTTTTTGATCAACAATAGCTGATGGTAACATTATCTATCATACTTTGATAAACAGCTCTGGCTCAAACCATAATTTGCTGAGTTTCTAGCATGACATCCTTTAATATTTCAAGTTTATGGCGCCAGTTGAAGCTATGCTTATTTGCTGCGTTTAATCTACTTAACTGCTGGTTTTTAGCTACCGTCCATTGCCACTTTGTCACAATTGTTCAACTAACACTGATCTATGTTATGTAACTGCATCTTCCTTGACTGCTGCATTACCTTCTGTTCGTTATTTCACAAGTGTCTAGTTTATGGCACAGCATTTCCACATGCAGATATCTTATTCTCAGAAGATGTTCATATGCTGCTGACTCTTGCAACCTGGTTCTTTGATTTCCACCATAATTGCAGCACTGCTAACATCATTTCACATCTTTTTTGTATTAGTTGGTTGTTAGCTGATGTAATATTTTACATTTTCTGTTTAGTATCAGCTTGTTGTTGCAGCACTGTAGTGTGCTTCCAGGCTTATCCGCTTCTGTACTTATTTGGCTGGATCAGTACCTATCTGGTGATGACAGACATTCAGGCAAGCAGAAAGATGAGTCCTACTCATAGACATGGCAGTGACAAGTCGCGTGCTTGTGCTTATGACAAGGTCATGATAAATTCTGGAGACATGAGAATAAAGGGATAAAATCAATGAATCTCAGCATGACTCCAGGTCCTTCAGTCATTTTAATAATTTTTCTATCTAATAACATTAAGGTTATTATGGCTATTGTCAGAGAATATAGACAGAGAGAAAACACTATAAAATGTGCTTACAAACTAGCATTTAATGACCAGCTAGAGGTTTCAATTCGTAGTAGGTAAGGCATGGAATTTAAGCTATGTTTTCTTATCTCGGCTCTTCATTCCAGCAAAAAAAAAAAAAAAAAAAAGATCTATTCCTAATTAATAGTAAATGGCCAATGGGTTTGTCTACCTTGGGCCAGGCTTGAGCCAAACTTGGGCTAAGCAAGGTCTCGGGCTGGCCTGAATGGATTCGGGGCGGGCTTGGGCCTGGGGCGGGCTCGGGCCTAGGTTTTTATTATCTAATCGGGCCTAAGCCCGGCCCAAAGCCTGAAAATATTTTTCGGGCCGGGCTTGGGTAGACGTAGGGCCCGGCCCGGCCCGGTTCCATCCCTAATTATGCACGTTCATCAGCACGGTTACTCTGCAACTATCAACTAATAATTGTGTCTTTTCGATCTTGGCTTAGCTTAGCTTATATTGAGTATTCCTTTCCCTTCAGCCTAAGATACAATTTTGCATTTGGGATTAGTCACCTTAGTCTATCTCCATGTATTGCAGTTGGTCATGATCAAAGTTTGGGCTTTTGCCCTTCTTTTAACTGAATTCTCCACCTTCAGTCTATATCTCTGCACTTGGTAAACTTTATCATGGTTAAACTCCTCCCAGTTCAGTAAGGGTCACATGATTCTTGCATGCTCTGATTTTGTCAAACTTGATCTATAGGGTGCTCACTCTTGGCAATTGGTTAGGTTGTTAAGATGGGGTGTAAACAATGAGCTAGAAGTTTTTTTTGGTAATTTTAAGGATTTGGTAAATATTCTGAAACAACTTTCTAGCTTCTCCAAAAGTTGGAAAAGGTCTACTAGATAAAGTTCCAATTAGATGCTAAAAGTTCTACTTGAGATATGTCATGAAGAAGCTAATTTTATTAGATGAGAAACCCTGATTTGAGTCACAGCAACAATTTTTTTCTAAAAAGAATGATCTCTAAGTTAACAATACTTTATATTAATAGTTTTTGATAATGCAGTATAAGAATAAAATAATATTACCATAAAATTATATTATATGATTAAATAATAAAATTATATTAAATAATTAAACCATAGTCATATAATACTATTATATTGTAATCGCATTATAGTATAGTACCTTTATAATATATTAAAATAATATAATATTATTTTATTAAAACAATATTATTGTTATAATGTAATAATATATAAAAATATAATAATATTTTGGTAATAAGTTTAAAAATTTATTATGTATTATATTATGAAGACTAAATATCAGCATAAATAATTTATAAAAAATATCTTATAATAACGGTGTTTGTTAGTACAAATAATTAGAAAATTCAACACATTATGTAATATTCTTTATTATCCTTTTCTATTATTAAAGCATATCGATGTTGAAGTTCCATAGTATTTTAAAAATATAGTTATCAAATAGCAAACAATTTTTTGTTAAAAGCTCTAATAGCAAAAGTTCTACTGTCCAAAGCTCTACATATAAAATTTTTGTAACCAACAACAACGCCAAATGGAGTCTTAAGTGATAAACAAAAACGAGCATAGAGAGCAGAGTGCATATGGAGGGTTTATTAGTGTGTTTTATGGTGGTTTCCTCAACACCTCATCATATAATTTCAAAAGTGCCATTAGTTCTAGCAAGTTCTGGACTAACTGATGGGATCAGAAAATGAGTGAGGGCCTATTTGGATAATTGGGCCCAAAATCCTATAAAATTCATGGATTGAGCCAATGCAACCATCAAAAATACTGGATTACAGATAGGGTTAGGTCTATATTCACAAATATGCAAGACTACCTTTTGAGTGAGTTGGTCCGAATTCTATAAAATTTTGGGCTCAATCATCTAAAGGGCCCTAAATTATTCAGTTTCCAAATGAGTTATAAATTGCAGTCGAACTAGCGAAGACTTTCTGACGTGGTCAATTTTAAGAAAGATTGTTGTGATCGAAATCCTAAGTTGGGATTTCTTAGCTTGGGTTTTGAATAGAAGAAAAGGCTCAGTCTATATGATAAAGAAAACTTAATCCTAATTGAACACCTCTCTTTTGTTCTTTGGCCACCCTCCCTCTTCGATTGTCTTCTCTTTGATGGCCGACAATGACAAAGGTGGTGGACACGGGTGTAGGTGAGGCTGGTCGATGATATTCGCTCTCTCTCTCTCTCTCTCTTCTCTCTTTTTCCCCTCTCTCCTTGGCCTCCTCTCCGTCCGTAGCTTGCGCGGCCCCACTCCCCTCTCTCTGCCCCCCCCTTCGTGTTTCTTTATTGCTGTGCATTGCCATCGTGTCTGCGCACTAGTGGCTGGTGGCCCCTCCCCCCTCTCTCTACCCCCCTTTTGGCTGCTGTGCTGCTTGTCACAGTGGCCTAGTAGCCAGATGGGGCTTCCCTTTTCTCCCTTTCTTCCTCTCTTCCCTCTTCTCTCCTTCTTCCTTTCTCAATTCTTCATTAATTTAAATAGCTATTCATATGAACAAGTGATTTAGTTTTGGCACTCTTTTACATTTTTTAAATAGATGATTAATGATTATTTCATGTTTATGACGTAACTGAGAGTAGTTTAATGTGGTACTGTCATGTCCATGTATTTTTTTTTAATGTAATATCCATATATTGTTCATGTAATTGAGATTGCATGTTTGTCTTTGTTCTAGTCATTATTTTCTTCTTGTATAAAAAATAATATGCATAATTCTATCTATTTCGCTTTTTTTTTGTCTTTTTGCAGATTATATTTTCTATCTTTATAGTTCACATTATGTATAACAAGTAGGGTCAATTTTACTATTTGGACCTTGAGATATCATTAAGTGGCCTCTTTGTTTATCAAATATGAGTTATTGTTAAAGAAGTTTCTAAAACTTTTAGTATATAAAGTAGATAATTTATCAATAATTGTGAATTTATTAGTGATTTTAAAGATAATATAGTCCTACCCAAGGTCTGCTATCTCGGTACCAGATACCGTATCGATATCTTATTGATTTGGTGCGGTACAGTACGATATTTATCATGTGCTGCAATAGCTGCCAAGCTATTTTTCTTAATTTTGATCTTGGTACATCTTGGTATAGGTTGGTATGCTTCGGCATGGCTTGGTGTGGACCTCGGTATGGAACTTGTATCGACTTGAAATGAGGTTTCATACCTATTTCCTCTTGACACGGTATGGTATGCCCCATACTGGACAGTACTAGGTGGTACGGTAGATCATGGTCCTACCAATTGACCAAGTTGGCGAACCACTATCCTAGTATTTGGGACCTCTGGCCAGGTTGCTCTCTGGTTGGTTTTTATAAAAAACTATGATTGTAATATTACACCTTAACAGTATAGAGACATTTTATCCAACTGATCAAATCTCTTGCAACTGCCCATAAACATCTCCATGGGTTCTTCATGGCTAAGACTCGAAACTCATCTATTGGAGATAAGAACAAAATATAAGGGAATGTTTTGAAACTTTAGGAATTTGACCAAGATACAATACTTGGATATTTGTAATAAATAGAAAAATAGTAGAAAACATGCATTCCAATAAATAAAATTCAGTTCCTTTGATTGATGATAAATCTTTAATGAAGTTCTTCTAGCTCTGCTGTCAGATTCATTGAAGTATCCTACTTGTACCCTAAGGTAAGGATTTAGGAATGCAAACACAATAAAGAAGAGGTGAACTCAAACCAATTAAAAAACAAAACCTACCCTATCTAATTATTTCTATAAATCACAACTGAAAAAAAAAATCACTTCTACAGAATGTAGCTGGTGTATAGTCGCTAATCAGTCACTCAAATGTTGTAGCTAATGAGGCTGTAAATGTTTTTATATATTGCATAATAAGTTGTGTCATTTTCAATAGCACTCCTTTCCTTTAATGAAAATCATTTTACATCTTTGGTTAGGGAAGTAGTTTTTGCTAATGTCTGTTTGCTTTATGTTTCAAATTTATGATTGGTGGACTTTTATTGTGTTAGGATCTTCTCAACTTAAGTGCACGGATTGTTCCCTGAGATCGTTAGGCAAACGGTGTCCTCTATTGCATTTTGCATAAGATTTTGAGTATAATTTAATGGAAGGCAACCTGGAAGAAAATAGAGAAGTTGAGGGCGAAGAAGAATATCTCTTACTTGACTTGGATGAAATTTGTGTGCATGGTGATATTCCAGCCAATGCTCCCTATGTCTTATCTGTGAGTATTTATAATATATTTTACCAGAGGTCAATTTTCTGTGGTGAATGGGAATGCCATGTTGTGATAGCATATGAGTTTTGTATATCTCGTGCTTGACAATTATTTTTGCCAAACTTCAAAATTTTGGCGGATGATTTCCCTTTTATTGATGTAGCATGCAATTTGTTTGCTCAAACTAGTCATTCACTGGAATTCAGTTTGTCAGATTTTGCAGTAAACTTATCAAGTTTTCCAAAGCATTTAACATAGCAAGTCATGCTCTAGAAAAAGTGTGTGCTTGGCATCTGAATTAGAGGTTTTGTTTCTGCAATTTTGGACAATTACCATTAAAGCCTCAAATATTTAGAGTATTGTGATAGGAGCACCACTTCATAGATTAACTAGGTCAAATACTTGATAAACAACACCATCCAGATTCAAACCCAGACCATTGTCCATGGGAGCAATGGTGCAACCACTAGGCTATGTAGGACAATTTGCTACAAGTATGCCCTTATATATAGCATCTGTTGTTTGTATGTGTCTATTTTATTTATTTATGTTTTTAAGAAGCTAATGTGCCCATTTCATTTATGTAGGGTTTGGACACTCTGAATCCCATTTTGGTCATTGGCGACCGCTTGAAACTGGTAAGCATTTGAATCACAAAATCTGTCATCACTTTAGAGGAATATACTAATTACATATGACCTTGGAGTATAAGAAATGCACTTGGTTCTATAAAATGAAATTGAACATTCTTAGTATCTTATTCTAAAATCTGATTAAGCATCCAATTTCTTAAGTCTTATCTTGCTCACTTGTACTCAGACACCTGAATGGTAGCCTTAAACTTGCTTTCTTGTTAACATCCTTTTTTTTCCACAAACAGATCAAATGCAATGTGCATTGTAGCCTCACTGTTTATCTGTGTGGAACATGGATCTTAAGACTGAGAGTTCCCACTGTTATCTACCTGCCTTTTGTTTCCTCTTTTCCTTTGTTGGTTGAAAAGCAGGTGGTATACATTTGGAGAACACCAGTTACATGCTGTGGATGTGAGACACTGTTTAGGTGTGTGGCATGTGCATCTTTTGATTTCCATGCGGCTCAGCTGCTCTTTGTTGTCTCCTCCTTGATTTTGTTCTTTTCTGCTTGAAGGATAGGTAGCAAATACTGAATATGGATAGATGTATTCGCACAGTGCACCATCTCTTTTTGGGTAGGGATTGGGTGGACTCACATAGTCTGCATTATCTCTGTTTGGTAATGCGAAACAGCTGGGGTTATAGATATTGCTATGGTCTAGGAGTTGCTTCTGTTATGAGCTAAACTAATAATCCACTGAAGTGGTATTTTTGTGGTAAGAGTTGAAATTATGGGCTTATTCATTGCATATGTTGTTTTGTTTCATTTAAAGCTTATTTAATTGTCTTACATTCTGCTATCAGATGGCATTTTTTAAGTCATTGTTTCCTTCTGAATGCTCAACTAATATGCAGAGTGTGGTACTAGACATTTATGAATGTTTCATAGCCTCATTTACTTCTTATCCTGGACATAAGGAGGTCTATCTATACCTTGGTCATATCTTTCGCATCCATTATTTCCATTATGTTCAATTTATGGATCTATTAATCTATAAAGTTGCAAATAAGGCACTACAGTTTCTTTTGTTCATTTACTTCTGTAAATTTAAAAAAAAATTGCTTAGATTGATGAAGTGGTGCTTAAATAGATGGAGCAAGTTTGGTGGTTGTGCTTGTAATTTGTTGCCATTAACTACTGTTTCGGTAGTTGATAATGAACAGCAAGTCCTAATTATCTCTTTTTTCCTTTTCTATTAATCTTTCCTTCATACTTTTGCATGTGATGTTAATTGGAGTGCTTGCTTGTTTAATGCATCTTTATCTTTATGTTAATCTATTTTTCTAAAATCATCTTTATCTATTGCTTGGATCTATGAGGTTGACCTTAAATAGTTGGAACAAGTTTGGTGGTTGTGGTTATAATTTGTCTTGATCAGTTATTCTTGCAATATTGCTATTGGATGGTGAGTCTCAATTTTGTGCTTATTGCTATTTTATTGATCTGTAATCAATAATTTTATATCTTTTTTAATTATGTTGTTGATCAGTGTCCTTTCATGTTTATTGTGTTGTAAATATTTAATTGACTCTGAATTGCAATATCTACAGCCTTGCCTCTAAGGTTGAGTATTTATATCAATAACTTCCTTCAGTATATGGAACACATGTATGTGTGCAGGCAATTGTGATAAGCTGTAAATAGGCTTTTTTTCCCTCCATACTGAAGTTTACAAAATCACATGTCGGCATATTCCTGTTGGAGAAACAATGTCTTGCAAACACTGTTATACTGATTTTTCAGGACATAAAAATACAATTTCTGGTGTCCATAGATGTTAACCAGTTACAAACATTGGATTTCTGTGTTTAAATGGTAATGCCAGTGTCTTTCATATACCTTTTTGGATCCTACACGCATGTAGCAACTGTATAGTTCTTGTCAGTTGAAAAGTAACCGATCTTTTTAGTTTGTTAACTAATTTTTACTTTGTAACTTACCTCCTTAATCTTATTACTACTGACTGAGACCAAAATTCACATCATTTTTACCATGCAACAGATCGGCGAGTACCAAGAAACAATTGGAACATGCTTTGTATTCTCTGAAAGCGGTAACTACTGCACTTATGGACACCATTGTTGCATGATTTCAACCGTTTCTCACAGTTGTCTTCATATATATGTGAGAGTAATGGTAACTAGAGTCAATCCTAAGCAGTTATTCTAGAAACTAAATTAAACATGATTATGAGTGTTTCATTCTTTACAGCTTGGAGGCTAAATTTTATGCACATTCATTTCCAATAACTTTCTTTTTGTTTTCATTATTGAAAGCTAAAATAGAAGTATATTTTTATATAAGAAGCTATATACTTTAATACAATATTTTTATTGATACGCTTTGCAATAATATGTTTGCTTTGTTTCAAAATTATTATTTTACATCAGAACATGTGTTTCAAATCACATGAGTGGATGGATCTTTTCAAGTTTTTAAACTGGATTTGTTAGTCTCTTAATATTGCAAGATATTGAAATTCACTAAACTACTGAAATGTAATCTCCTTTACTTTTGCAGATGCAGTGCTGCATCAGGAGAGAGGATCTTCCGAGACAGATCTCTTAAAGGATAAATGCATTATGGATTCAAATGAAGCTTCATTCAAGCACGTTAAGCCAATTGCAAAGCTTCATAAAGTTCTCAAATTTAAGCTGGCAACTGATGATCAAAATCAAATAACTGAGAAATCCAATGTGAATAAATTGTAATATTTTTATCTTATTGTACATAGCAGTCTTATTAGTTTGTAAGAGAAACCAACAAGAAGGAAATGAAGACATTCTGAGACCACTGCTTCTATTTTTATTATAATTTCTAGAAAAATTATAAGATTTCTAAAAGATCAATAATTTTATGTGTGCCATCTATTTTTTATTTATAGAAAGATGTTTGAATGTGAATTGTTCATTTTGATTATTAACATTGCTTTTTCCAAAATAGAAATTTATATCTACCAAACTGGTTCGACCAGAGACTTGGTGACAATTACAGAGTTTGATAGCATGTAGCTGTGAATATGATGTTGTGCAAAAATAGAGTTAATCTATTATGTCACCGTTGTGGTGGTGTATGTTAATGATGTCACCACAATCGGGAATGATCCTTCCTGTAAAGCTATATCTTGATCAATGCTTTTACATCAAAGACCTTGGCACTCTCAAACATGCTTGTTATAGCGGTGGCAGGCTCTTCTTATGTCAGCATAAGTATGCCTTTGGTATTCTCATTGAAATGGGAACCTTTGGAGCCAAACGCCCTACTTTTCCACTTGGGCAGCAACTAAAACTCGCCAATGGTTCCAGAAACCTGGTTGTTTATCCATCTCAATATCTGTGGTTGGTAAGTTGTCTTATTTGGCCAACTACTAAATGACTTTATATTTTGAGTCAATTTGTGTTTGACTTGAGAAAGCCATATTATGATGCCGTCATGAGAGTTTTTAATGTCTTTGATTTTTCTCGGGCAAAGGCATATTTCTTTCTTCCACTAGTGATTTAACTTTCAAAAGCATAATGAGATTTTGATCGGGCTAGTTCCTCCATGACTTGCTGCTCCACCACTGGTAATTTCACCTTGTTAGATTCTCCCTTTTTTAGGAAGGCTAAGAAAAAAATCATGCTATTTTGCTCTTCTTCTTAGGCTAAAATATAGATCAATGGTGGCTGCTACTCGGGAGTAGCCATGGTTGAAGGCTTTTCTTCATGATCTTGAAGTTTCTCACCCTCAACCAATGCAACTGTTTTATGATAATCCAGGTGTGTTGCAAATTGCATCCAATCTTCTTTTCCATGAATAGGCAAAGCACACAGATTAACTGTCATTTTATGCACCAGTGTCTTTGATCTGAGTAGCACTCGCTTTTGTTCCCACCAAATTTGAACATTACAATTCGCCATTTATGGTTGGAAAGTATTTTTTATCAACTTGCTAAAATGTCAAGGATCGTTCAAATTTTAGTGTACTTTATCCAAATTTTAGGATTGCTGCCAAAATCTGGCCCGATTACGATCATCCAGAGGGCATTGTTTGATCTGGGGTCGTAGAATACAATCTGTCTTGGAGTCATGAATCTACGTACAAAAAAAATGAAAAAGCTCACCAATTGACTAAAGTTGAATCCTTCGACGCCTAAGACAAGTCGGGCTTTGAAACAATAGTAGTAAAGATAATAATAGGTGACTAAATCTAATAGCGAGTGCAGAGTATGACAATCCTTGGTGGCAGGTTGGTTTTTTTTTTTGAGATATTTTTTTGAAATTTGCACACGTAACCCCCTCATGAATTGTGAATTCACAAATTATAAATGATATTATTTTTTTTTATTTTTGATAAAATTACTAGGCTGTTATGAAAATAGATGACTAAGACCTCGAAGATGCAAACTCAGTTCCTCTATTTTATTTGTAGGATTGCATGCACTGTAGTTAGATTGTTTGATATTATAATTATAATGATAGAACTTCGTATTGCATGAAAAGGTGTATCTTATGTTTAAGAATCTTGAAAACAAATTCATATTATTTTTTAAGGAGACTATTTGATGGTTATTAGATGGTTATTTGGATCAGTTTCACTAGATATTAGTTTTCATTCGTCTTTGATTGAATTGCTGAAAAATAAAATTTTATCTATATTCTTTTGAAGTTACACATATTTTTAGAGAGACTAATAGTGCTACAGCTTGGACGATGATATATGCGGCTAATTATATAGAATCTATTTTATGAACAACTATGTTAGTTATTCTTGCTAAACATTTTAATATTTTATTTTTTATTCATACTAATATATTTATTTTAAATTAATTTAATTGATTCTATTTATCAAAAAAATTGCACGTATGGTTGAATGCATCCCTTTATACATCTTTCAAGAGAGAAAAACTTAAAGCACAATATTAAATACAGGAGGAGCAAGTATAATTGTTCAAAAATAGAGATAAATACTAGATATTTTAAATTATTTAAAATAATTTTAATTATATGAAAATTATATATACTAGCTTATAACCCCGTGCAATGCACATGATGTAATTTTTATTTTTCACTATTTTTATCTTTAACCATTTTTAAACCTTTTCATCTCTCCTTCATGGTGATGCCGGTGGTGGAGCTATTGCTACCAGCTATGAGCCTTGATCCTTTCAGCCGCAAATCATCATTCATGGCAGAGAGAGGTGGAGACAGGGATGGGTTCGATCATTGATTCAGTCGAGGTAAGGATGACCATAGCCATAATTAGGACACTCACCATAGTGGCCATCGAGGTGAGCTGCACAATGAGGAGGAGAAGTGGGTACCCATGATGAAGCTTGGATGTTTAGTGAAGAAGAGCCAGATCTAGAGCCTGGAGTAGATCTACCTCCACTCTCTCCCCGTGAAGAAGCACCAGATTGTGGATGCCCTCCTCAACCCCCAGCGCAAGGATAAAGAAAGAAAGAAAAAAGAAAAAGAGAAAAAAGAAAAAAAAATAAGGAGGAAAAAAAAAGATTTTATGAGATCCTTGATTATTCTAAAAAAAAGGATAAGAATGAACATCCTTGATTATTATGAAAAAAAAAGGAAGAAAGGAAAAAAGAGAAAAAGAAAAAAAAAAAAGAAAAAAGATATTTAAAATTTAGATTTTTAATTTTTTTAAAGAAAAATTTAAAGTTTAGATCTCTAAAATTTCAATACTTGAAAAAAAGAAATATTTTTTTTCAATTTCTAAAGTTTAAATCTCTCGTGAGCCATTAGTTGGAGACATGCTCATCAATTGATTTTTGATTGGTATCTCACAAGGCCGCTGCCTATCAATATATTGATATATTTTCGCTCCACCTTGAGCTTAAAGACATTGCTGTTATTAGTGGTAGTGGTGGTCAATAAGCAATATTATCGACTCTGCTATTGGGAGAGCTGGGGGGTGTGTGAGGAAAAGATCAAAGAAGAAGAGGAAAGAGAGATAGAAAGGTTTAAAAATGATTAATGATAAAAATAATAAGAAATAAAAATTACATCCCATATATTGCATGAGGTTATAAGCTAATATTGATGAAGCCTGGCCGATAGAAGATCATATATTGGGAATAATATGATGTATTGATTTTGAAGCTGATAAAACCGTGCCAAGTGAAAAACATAGTGTCAGTAGTAGAAATTGAGATATGATCTGATGTTGTATAATCTTGGTTCTTGTCAGACTGATGCAGAAAAAGTTAACAATCAGCCCCTGTGAAACTATATGAAGCAGCAAGTAAAAATGAAGTGAAACAATAATCCTCTAAAGAATCCATAGGAAGCACGTAGTCATTTGTTGACACTCATTCATACAAATACCTTTTTTGATTTTGTATGATCTCACCATTAATACATTCTTTTTTGCACACTCTTTTGTTTTGTAACTTTTGACTGTTAATTTCCTCACAACTCTCTTGATACTGTGCTCTTGTTTTTTCTCTCACAGTATCAAAATTCAGATAATGTTGATCCATTCTATTTTGAAAATTGAAGCATAGAATGAAATAAGAAGAAGTACGTAGGATAAATATAACATGAAAAGGATAATCAGCAAAGAACAAACAAGTGGGGTGGCAGATAGTATGCCGGATTAATAGGTATTGGTGATATGATGGAAAGGAGAGAATGATAGAATGAGTTGGGAAGGATATGGTGAACTAGTAGAGAGTGGAAGTTGATGAACAAAGTTTATTGGGTAGAAGCACATACTTCTGCAATAAAAAGTTGCTACTAAAAGAAGAAATAGCATCTTTAAAAGTCCACATATGGTGAAGGAAAATGATCCCTTGAAACCATAAAGCAAGGCAGCAAATTCAACTATGCCGATAGAACGGAATACCATAGCTATCTACATCAAGAAGATACAAACCATGTAAGTCAACATCAGTGATATCATTCCATCGAAAATCGCATGTCCTGGCCTTATTTGCTAAATATTCTGCAACTTGGTTAGCCTTTCGATATATGTGAGTTATTCTAAACTCAAGAACTGTACTCTTCCAATACCAAATGTCTCGCAAAAAAGGAAGATGTTTAAACTTTGGACTTTAAAAAAAGTCAATCCAATGAATAACAGTAGTTAAGTCATCCTTCAAGTGAATATAGATAGCATGAAACTTAGTTACAGCAACACACATTCCCAACCAAGCTGCAATCAACTCAGCAAAAGGAATAGATGCATTAAATAATTTTTACCTCTTGCTTGCAAGAATCTAGTTGAATGATCTTTTTAGAATATAAGCAGCCGATGCCTGTTTAGAGATAAGAGAGCTATCAAAATTTACCTTAATATACCTATAAGGAGGAGGTAGCCAAGAGATCGATAACTCTACTCACTAGGGCAGATTTGGGAAATCACTACCCCAGTGCCTAGATAGGTACCAAGATAAAAAAATTTAAAAAAATCATGACTCAACAATAAATATGGGTTAGTGTTGAAGATGTGTGATTAAAAATCTGATCATTTTTATCTTGCCACAGAACCATGTAACACAATCAACTAGCATTTTCCAACCTCTATTAATGTTGGAATTCTATATGTAGTTAAATAGATCTATCAATGAACCAAATGAATAGGATATTTGATACATATAAATAATATACTGCCAACAATGATATGCAAAGGAACATATAGTAAATATATGAGTACAGCCTTCAACATACCTGGGACATAAATCACAAGTCTGTCTATGAGATGGAAGAACTTTATAATGAGAAAGATACTGCTTTATATGTAGACATTCCTAGATAAGTTGCCACCAAAAATAATGAACCCAAGGAGGAAGTGAAAGTTCCTAGATCAGATTAAATAGATGAACATGATCATGCAATGTAGGTGCTAAATTGGGAGAAGGATATTTTTAAGGGACACTATAGGAACTTAGATGGACCCTAGACTAGAACATCATCATCCATTGAAAGAGGAAGAGGAATTTTCAGATGCAAGAGATCCATCAAATAATTGAGCTAACTGATTGATTATCCACTGTCATGAATCATCTATAGACTTAGAAATTGCAACATCTGAAACATCAGTATCTATATTTACAAAAGTTGGCCACCATTGCAATGGACAAGTGAAAATCCAAGAATCTCAATAAAGATTACTATGATTTCTAGATCTAATGATAGTTGAGCAGGTTATAAATTGGCCACCATAAGTATTTTGATGAAGATTAATATGATTTCCTGATCTAATCATATACTATAATGCTATTTAGGGATGGTAGTTGAGTGAATTTTTTCAAGCACCCTAAAACTCATTTAGGATTTGCTGCTTGCATATCTGGAATCCGAACCTCATTATATATATATATATATAGTATTTTTTTATAAAAAAAAATCTAGATTTGATTATATATATATGTTTTATATTTTTATAAAAATATAATATATATAATAGGTGGACCAGTGGACTTGAACTTCAAATACCTCCATAGGCTAACACCACCCTAACCAATAAGAAACGGTGTAGGAGCATTGACAAATTGATTGATCAATTATTATATATAAACCCTAACACAAAACCCCAGCCATCATCCAAACTTCGCTAGTCGGCCGCCGCTCAAGCCTCCCACCCGATTGAAACTGCAAAAAAAATCAGGGAAAACATATGAAAAATCAACGAAAACAAAGGGAAGGAGGAAAAATTAAAAGGTGATACATGTTCCCACATAGATTGACTTTTTTTTTTTTGTTTTCACTTCTTCTTTTCATATCATTATCTTTTTCGAGATCCGTGGGGAAGGAGAGCACCTAAGGGGATCAGAGGGTTTTCTTGGTTACGGTTGGGTTTTCTCTCAAGCATATGGGATTTTGTTTGAGTTGTGGCTGTGTGAGTTGGTCCCTTGAGGTTTTGACAGCTTCATCTATTTTGTAGGATTTTGAGATTTTTGATCGAAAGGTTTCTTCTTTGGCTACAAAATTTTCAATTTATGGAGTTCTATTCTCATGATAATTTGACTATGAATATGAACGAGGGTTAATCGGGTTGGTTCTGGTATCCAACGGTATACTAATTTTAGATGGATGGATTTGAGATTTTTGGATGGATTCAAAAAGGGGTAGGGAAAATTTTGCGGGTAGCCTACACGTTGCCATCCCTAATACTATTATTTATTCTATTTTCGAATCGAATTTGTCACTTCTTCAAACTTTCAGTGGCTTTTTCTGTGGCATTGAGTCCTATACCATCCATAATCTGAGTGTTTTACATTATTTGTAATATCGGGTATCAAGCTGAATCATCCCTTATGTTGACCCTGGTAGATAGAATATGCATCGCATAGAAGACCTCTTGGAAGCTCCCTTGGATATGATTTCCCCCTTATCCATTGTGATACTTACGGATGGTATTATCAGGCCTCTAAAATTTTGTTCTTCACTGTCGAGAAAATGGTTAGGAACTAATATCGGTAAGGATTTGCTGACTTTCCTAGTGATACTCTACAACTTCTCATGACCAACCATCTCAAAATTTTGGCTAGGTATTAATCGAAATATCCCTTGGTGGTTCAGTCTGGTGTAACTTTGCTAGCATAACTTTTGTGATTCCTCAATCAGTGCATTTCAAGAGCTTCATTGTATTGTCTTCGGCTGTTATCTTTTGATAAGCTAAAGTCTCCGACTCTGATTTTTTCATTCATCATAGTACTTCCATATAGAATCAATTTATCCTCCACCAACATGGAATTGGTCTCCTTGTCCACAAGATATGCTGAAATGTAGAACTAAATGTATCGGCTTTCAATCATAGAAATAAATCTTTCAACCCAATTCACTAGCAAAGCCAAAGATGCTACTGCATATCAATCCAAAAGTGATCTTAGTATAGCAGTTTGCTTTTTTGACTTCTTTCCATAGTGGTATGATGGCAACTATGCAGTTATCCGACTAAAATGAATGTGACGATTATTAAAGAGGATCCGACTAGCAGCTCGACAAAGCTTGTGGGTACTCTCTCCATCTCGTTCAGATATATCATGGGGACTTATTGTGGAGTCTCATCTAGGTGTGGCAAAAAATAGTGGCAACAAGTGAAATGGTGTGGGTTGGTGTGCATGAACACGCAACTGATGTCAAATCAATTAGAATGTGATCTAAGAGAGGAAAAAGAGTAGTGTGGATCCATGTGCCTTCATCTTCAAGGACTTTCACTAGCAATACACCATTATTCAATAGATAAGGGGTGTAGCACATAGGATAAAAGGTAGAAAAAACTAGGATAAGATAGAGATGTATTAGATTGATTGTCAAAGAGTTCTTTACAAAATATAACTTTCACTTATTGATTCTAATAAATAATAATTGTATATTTTAATGGTTGTTTGAACGTCTAGCCTCAACTCCTAATGATTCTGATAACTAATATCAATTTGTTAGATGTATGTCCTAGAAGTCAATTATTAGCTGATATATTTTTTATTCTATAATATGAATTTATACTTAAACTATTGAGTTAATCAATAAAGGATAAGTTTTCTTTTTTTATTCAAGTGTTATATGTTCTTGAATCATTTTTAGAATTGATGTTATGATATATATTCTCAAGTATTGAGAATTAGAGACATGTATAATTGATTCCTAAATTACTCCCGATCATAGGATAGTCATGGGGATAGTGATCAATCTGGATAGACCGGCACATGGTTTGCTTTCTTCGAGGTAAATGAGCCTCTAGTTTACAGTATAGAGACACTAAGTGACAAGTACGGATAGTTGTTAGAGAATAATTAGTATTGAGCATGACCACATGAGAGATCATATGAATTTCTATTCAATCATCAGCAATCATCTCGATGCTGTAGTTGTGTGATTGGTCCTTCGACCTATAGTGTACGACTGTTCGCAGTAAGGCTACTGTAGTTTGACTACACGTAAGTATTAATTCATTTATGAGTCTTTATAGTGGATGTTGATTGCAGTTGATTGAGCTGTAGGAGCAAAGTGCACATTTAAATAGGATCTATCGATCCTGATAGAGAGGAGAAGTTCTATGAGATTTGAAAAGCTAAGTCAACAAGTCTATAGTCACAGTAGTGTGATTGATAGAAAAGAATTCTCATTTAGAATCACTATTGAACTTGAGCTAATTGGATCTATCATATAATAGATGATAAGGTTTGATAATTTATCCATGACCTGTCATCTAGTCGAGACTCACGATAGAGGGACTGTATCACACATACACCTAAAGATTCTTCTTTGGTTCTGCTGGATTATCACTACATATTGCTAGATGCCACTGGTGGATTGAGAGAGATCAATAGAATCATTTTGAATCAATGATCCCTATCAAGTTAGAGTAAAATTATTCTGACCCACTGAAAGAGATTTTAGTGATACTTATTGTAGAGATCATAGTATATCTCACTACCAGATAAAATTGAACCTATGAGATCACACATTAAAAGGAGAAGATCCGGATTGATTAAATTAGACTTATGAAGCACCAATTTGTATGGATTTAGAGAAATCTTATTGGGTTCATGTTAATCTTGCTAGCACCTGGATGAACCCAATTCTTTTTGTCATAGGTTTGCTTATATGATCAGTATTAATCAATTCCTACACTTGATTTGAACCTAATTGAATTTGATTCAATAAGCTCCAATGGTTGGATACTCAATTTATTGCTTGAATTAAATCAACAAAGAGTTTTTTGATTTTATTAATTAAAAATTTATCTTGATTTGATCAAGATCCTTTGATTTGAACTTTTGAAAATAGATGGGCTGATTAGAAAGCATTGGAATGGGTCCCATATGATGGGATGCCTATGTCCAATCTGGGTATGGGTCTAGGCTAGGTGGCATCCTATTGATTTGGTCCAAGAGGTTTTAAACTAGGATTTCTAATATGATTAGAAGGAGGGATTCTAATTTGATTAGGACACTCTTAAGTTGTGTATTTAAAGAACCCTAGCTCTACCTCTCTTCATATCTCATATTCTCTCATCCTTGCTGCCACCCTTACTATGCCCAATGCCTCCCCTCCTCTTCCTCTCTCTAGCCCATGCCCTCTCTCTCTCTAGGTGTCCTCCCTTTTGATCTTAGGGAGAGGTGGGTGGCAAATAATTCTTGGTGTCAAGAGTTGGCGCCAAGATTAGTTGGTGTTCCATCTTCAATCTTAGAATTGGTTAGGAGGTTGTTGTAACTACTTCTTAATTAGTTCTTGATTAGTTGAGGGATCAAGAAAGATTCTTTATTTCTTCAAGAATCATGAAAAAAGGATAAAAAATGGTTGATTTCAATTAATTAAGAAAAAGATTCAAGGGTGGATCCCTATCCAGGATTGGTTCAAACCTATTCAGACTTTGAGTTCAAGTGAGTTGTATCAAGAGGAGCCTATCCAGATTGATCCTGTAGATATCCATAGAGGTAGGACACTTGTGCTGCTGATTCAAAATTTGCTCAGCCCCAGATCTAGGAATTGAATTGAATTCAACCCCAGTTACCGGTTTGAGGCAAAAGAAAAGTGATACAGGTATGCAACTTGATCACAGGCTTTTATTTTCTTATACTAAAATTAGTTTATGTTAATTTTCAGCATATGAACTAGATGCATAGGTGCTTTCATATTATGAATGTATGCTTAGATTAAAATTATTTTAATCTAATTTTTTACTATATTTTAGATTTAAAAAATTATTTTAAAATCTATATGTACTAGTACCTATAGAAATCTAATAGTGGTATCAAAGCCACATGTTCATATGTATGAAAGTAGCATAAAAGTTTTAAAAATTATTTTTAAAATTTTGATTTTTGTTCATACATATGATGTATGTATTTATGTTTAGATCTGAAAAGTATTTTAGTTCTAATTTTTATTCATATATGCGATATATGAAAGCATGTATAGGTTAGAAATTAAATTTCTGTGATTTGAATTTTTCATGTATGTGATATATGATAGTATGTTTAAATCTAAAATTAATTTTTTAAAAATTTAAAATTTTATATATATATGATATATGATTGCATGCATGTTCTGAAAGTATTACAAGAATCAAAAACTTATTTTTTATATAATAAATTTAGATCTAAAAATTATTTTTATGATCTGAAATTAGTGTGTGCATGAATCATTGGGCATCAATAATTTTGCATTAGGATTGCATTTTAGATTATGATTAGATAATATTGGATTGAAATCGATGCAGCTATTGATCAAATCGAGTCAAATATTGATTTGAATTAGATCAATTGAGCTAGTATTCTACAAGTGTTGTAGATTGAGTCGATTAAACCCCATATGTAGAATTGAGTCAACCTAAGGATCTAATTTGGCTTTATGGCTCGAATCCGATCCATCTAAGCTAACTAATTGAAACTAATAAACTATTTAGTTTCTAAGATAAGTCTCGATCGATGGTTTTTAATTAGAAGGTTACTCACTTAGATAATTTTGCTTATGGTGAGCTAATGGTGTACCCTCCTGTCGATCTCATTTATCTGATCAATTAGATGATTAGGTTCATTAGTTGCTAAGGTGCTTTGGTTTAAGCCCATATCAGTTAGATCGATCATATGATAACTGATTAGATAAGACTTGCCCTAAATCTCCTCAATCAATTTTAAGCCTTATAGTCTTCCACCATTATAGAAGTGCAGGCGTGCTACTAGCATTAACTATTCTCGACTGATTATAGTGGTTTAATTGCATCGAGAATATGCAATCACTCTATTAACAAAAAGTTTCTCTAGGGTGAAATGGGGTTGGGCCCAATATGTGTTATCTAAGGGATTCAATGATGGCTTCACACCTACTTGTGAATGATGGGTCTGGCTTAACTAAGAAGTGGGGCAATATGTGTTATCTGAGCTCACATGACTTAGAGATCAAGTCGCTATAATATGCTTAGAGAAGTATCTAGGCAAAGAGTTGCCTACGCATCAGTGTACGTATCATCAAAACCATTAGGTGAGGTACACAGCATCGATGGGACCGCTGCACCCACTAAAAATCTTACATAGTCATGTCAGGTTTTTGCTTTCCATCCGAGAAGTGTCAGAATTCGAAAAAATAGTAGGAGTCTATTTACATTTAAAAATTTCTAGAGTAAATATAAATTTAAGTATAAATATCTAACTAGAATCTCTACTCTCATAGATAAATAATATCGATCTCTAACTCGCTAGTTCGTATCCTTGAAACTAATCGTCTAACCGACACAAACTTTAAGAACTAGCTCAGAAACCTCAGGATAGTCCTGACATCCAAAAAAATTAGATATGTACTCATCTAGGATGCCTTAACTTTATCAGCCCATCCTACGGAGAGCAAAGAGCTGCTCTAATCAAGTGGATAGAAGATGACCTTAGGATAAAGTGCTATGTGCTGGCTTTCATATCAAATGAGTTACAAAGCCAGCATGAGCACATGCCCACTGCCTATGCCATGATCATTTACATGCAAAAATTATACGATGAGCAGTGTCAGATCACGCACTTCGAATTATCAAAGTGGTTATTCAATATAAAGATGCACGAGGGGCAGTCTATCCACGATCATTGTATGACAATGATCAAGGACCTTGAGGAGCTTGAGAAACTTGAGCTTACTATACAAAGGAAGTTAAAGGTAGATTTGATCCTCCAATCCTTGACTAGTTTATTGGGGTAATTTATCATAAACTATCATACAAACAAATTGGACCGTAACTTATCCAAGTTGGTCAATTTGCTGGTCATTGCCGAGAGAATCTTGAAGGGTTCAAGGCACTCTATCCTGGAGAGCCTAAAGAAAAAGGATGAAACACCTTGTGAAGGCATGCTCGTAATAGAATCTAACCTAATGGTTTCTTCTACTTCTAGTTAGATATTAGATTTTGGTTCGAGTGCATACATATGTATTTCAATGCAGGGTCTAATAGGACGTAGGAGGTTGAAGCAAGGTGATATGATTTTTTGGATTGGCAATGAAGTAAAGGTTCCTGAAGAAACTATTAGAACCTACCTTCTTCGATTACTATCAGACTTTAGATTAGATTTAAAAGACTGTTATTTTATTCCTATAGCTAGTCAAAATTTGATTTTGATCTCTATACTAGTACAGAATGGATTTATTTTTTAATTTAATAAAAACTATTATTCCATTTATTTATAAAATAAATTAGTTGCATTCAGTCTTTTGATTAATGGTTTTTACCACTTGCATGTTGATGCTAATGTGAACCTAAGAGAGCAAGTAGTGAGTGCCGTAGGTCAAAAGAGACCTAGAGTTGAGTTTTATTAAATGTATGTCCTAGAAGCTAATATGGCTGACACATTGTAATAATTCTAGGATATAATTTTATACTTAATATATTGATATGATCAATAAAAGAATAATTTTTTTTTCATTCAAGTGTGATGTGTCCTTGAATCGTCCATTGAATTAGTTTCGATACTTATTCTCAAAGTGTTAAGAATTAAAGACATGTATTTAATTTCTAAATACTTTCGGCCATAGGATCATCATGAAGACAGTGATAGATCCAGATAGACTGGTGCACAAATTACTTTCTCCGAGATAGATGAGTCTCTGATCTACTGTGTAGAGACACAGGACGATGAGTGTGGGTGGTTGTTAGAGAACAACTAGTACTGAGCATGACCATATGAGAGATCACTTAGATTTCTATTCTATCGTCAGTGATTATCTCGATGCTATAGTTGTGTGACTGATCTTTTGATTTGAGATGGTACTGCTGCTCGCAGTGAGGCTACTGAAGTTTGACTGACATATAAACATGGGTCTCAATAAGTCCTTGTAGTGGATGTTGGTGACAGTTGGTCTACTGTAGGAGTGCAGTGCACATCAAGATAAGATTTATCGACCTTGATAGAGAGTAATCCTATGAAATTTAAAAGGCTAAGTCCAAGAATCTATGACCATAGTAGTGTGATTGATGAAAAAGAGTTTTCATAGAAGTCACAACTGGATTTGAGCTAATCGAATCTATCATATAACTGATGTAGAGGTTTGATGATTTATCCATGATCTGCAATCTAGACGAGACTCACGATAGAGAAATTGAATCACATGTTAACATCTAGAGGTTCATTTTAGTTCTACTGGGTTGCCACTACATATTGCTAGGTATCACTGATGGATTGTGAGAGCTCACTAGGGTCCTTCTGGATCGACAATCTTTGCTAAGTTAGAGTAAAATTATTCTGATCTATTGAAAAGAGTTTCAATAATACAATGATAGAGATCATTGTATATCTCACTACTAGATAGAATTGAATCTATGAGGTCACACAATAAAAAAATTAGGTCTGAAATAAGTAATAAAGCTTATAAAGTGTCAATTGGATTTAGAGAAACTCATTGGGTTCATGATAACCTTATTAGCACATGGTTGGACCTAATTCTTCTTTTTGTTGGGATTACTTATTTGATAAGATAATTCTAACTTAATTATCTGTTAATAATCTATATGAATAAGATTCATAAGATTCCAATTATTGGATGTCTAAGATTAAGAATCATATTAATTAAGGGTGCAAGTCCCAAATTAATTTTTTGATAGTTATTTTTGGACGCCACCTTGATTTCATCAAGTTAGGCATGTCCATTGATTAGAGGGCTTTTAGTTCTCTTATGGAGCCTCTCTTGGGTGTGTTTTGAGATTTTTAATTATGGATGCAAGTGCTCCAATTGTTGGCACCTAATGAGCTTCCTAATATAAGTTGGATAACTTAAGTTAATAGAAATCTCAATGCAAGTAGGACTTATATTATGTGATTGAATAGGATTCAATCCTTGTGCCTATTTAAAGAGACCTTCCCTACAATCTCTAGAGTATCCAAACCGACAGCCCCTCACACCCAAAGGCTCTCCACACACCCTCTCTTTCTCTTCTTTTCTCTTCTCTTGGGTGTTCTACACGCCCATCCTTTGGAACGTGAGTCCCAAGGAGTTCCATGCCCAAGGTGTTGGGCATCTCACAATTTACTGGTTGCTAGTATTTTGTAGCAGCACAAAGCAAGGAGAAACTCTAGAGAAGAGGAGAAGAAGAAGATCAAGGAGAAAGATTAAGTGTTGATCGCGATCCAGGCTTCGTTCAGATTCAACTAGCTGAATTTTGGAGAACCAAAATTCAGATCAAAGAAGACTGTTCTAGGCTGATCCCAAGTGGATACTCATAGAGGTTGGATACTTGTATGGCTAAGAGAGAATCTCTTCTCTTTTAGATCCAGATTCGAAGAAAAAGATTACGAAAAAAGTATGTGATTTGATCACAATCTGAATTTTAACATATATCAATTTCAACATATGAGATAGATCCATATGATTTTATATTTTTATGCATACATAATTCAGATTAAAAGTATTTTAATCTTATTCTTCATTGTGGTGTTTAAAAAATAAAATTTTTGAAACATATATACATGCACCAAACTTCGAATTCCAACCATGGTATCAGAGCCATGGGTTTTCATATATTGAATTTTGATATACATATTTTTAAAAAGATTTTAAAATTAGATTTTTTTTTGATACATGAGATGTGTAGATGGATCTTCTAATTTAAAATTTGATTTTATGTTTAATTTTAGAACATATAGATGATATGTAATCGTATGCATAGATCTAAATTTTGATCTAGAAAGAGTTCTAGTTCATGTGATACATAGATGCATGCATAAAATCTAAAATTTTTGTATGATCTAAATTTTGATTCGTATATGTGATATATGATTGCATATTTAGATTATAAATTTACTTTTAATCTAATCCATGATTAGTATATGAGATATATGATATCATGTTAAGATCTAAAATTTTGTTTAGATCTGATTTTACATGCATATATGTGATATATGTTTGTATGCTAAAATCTGAAAATTATTTTCAAATTTTAAAATTTATTTTTATATAATAAATTTAGATCTGAAATATAATTTTAGAATTTAAAATTTATATTTGTGCATGAAGATTTTGGTCATGAGAAAACTATAAATTAAGTCATGTAATAGCATTGCATTTAAAATTTTTGATTTGAGTCATATGGGTCTAACTCGATTAAGTAATTGATCAAACCGAGTCAAGTATTAATAAAGATCAGATCAATTAAGTTTATGATCATACAATTATTGTTGATCAAATCATTTGAATCTCATATGTAGAATCGATTAATATAAGGACTTAATTTGGCTTGCTGGTTTGAGTTCGATTCGCTAGAGCTAACCAATTCTGATCAATCGACCTATTAGTGTTTAAG
Organism: Elaeis guineensis; assembly: GCF_000442705.2. Classification (NCBI taxonomy): domain Eukaryota; kingdom Viridiplantae; phylum Streptophyta; class Magnoliopsida; order Arecales; family Arecaceae; genus Elaeis; species Elaeis guineensis. The sequence goes on along the minus strand of NC_025997.2, from coordinate 105,504,448 downwards.
ACAAGTTAATGAGATGTGATTATTTAATTAGTTTCATTAGCCGACCTGATCAATTTATTGGTGTCTTAGAAAGGTAACGGGGGGATCCCCACCGATCTTCACTTATCTGATCAATTTGGAAGATTGGGCCTTGAATTAGGTTGCTTAGCAATCTGGTTTAGCCCATGCTAGTTAGATTGGTCATATGATAACTGATTGATGAGACCTAAATCTAAATCTCTGCATAAATATTAAGTCTATAGGTCTTCCTGTTGAAAATTATTCTAAAATCAATCGTTTAACGATTGTGCTAATTATAAATATATATGAATTAATAAATAATAAAAGTTATTTGATATTTTTCATCACAAAGATATATCTTCTAACGAACTCCTATATTGTGATGAAGTCCTTAGGACTACTTTGATCGATAAAGGAAGATTTATTGCATAGTCTTTAAATTGGTTCGCGACCAAACGATACGCTATTACTAGGACGATAGCAATATCAAGTGTAGGTCATTATGTGCCATATGTGTTGGTTGTCCTCATAACCAAATGGTATGAAGATACTGGTATGGCATGCAGATGAGATATAGAAGTACATCGTTACTAAATGTGACTAACTGCGAAGCACTTTGCGGTCAAAGTAGCTCATGAAAGGTATGGATATAAGTGTCCCTCCGATCTGAGATCACCACAGTGACTTGCAAGTAACTCACTGTACTTTGGTGTCAAACTAACTGAGCTTCTAATTCAGTGATGAAAGATTTTTGGATGCAGTCAAGTACTTGTCAAGTCGGTGCATGAGTCAAGATGGAATTGATCCCTCCAAATTAGTAGGAGATATACATCAGTATATTTCAATTTAGCAAAATCTAGGCTCGGATAATCCATGTGATGGATTTGAAAAAAATTGAAATACAGTATGGATGACTTATCTAGGATTAACAGTTAAATTCTAGATCATCCTCGAGCATTAGGGTCAAAGGGATGAATTATACGGTAACCATACGTTAATAGGTTCTTGAATATTATTTTGCCTTCATTCGACCTATCCGGATGTCAGATCATCATTGCTAGATGGTTACATTGATTGGTTCAGGAAGGTATTTCTGTGCTATCAATTTAGGTTTGAACCTATGGAGTCACACTCAAAAGAAGTTTCTGACTGATCATGTGGTTGATCAACGATTGAAAATCATTCAAGGGCTTAATCATCAATTTGATTGATGATTAACCTTATGTAAAAGTTACAATAAATTAATTCATCATGTATTATTGAATTAATGAAAGATTAATTAGTAATTAAATTACTGATTAGCTCAATTTGATTGAGTAAGAGGATTAAATAAAATCTAATTGAATTGGATTCAATTAGGTTTGACCCGATTAGGTTATAAGATGATCTAATCGTTAAAGGAGAATTATCTTTGATTTGATCAAAACTTTAGTTGAATCAATTTTTAATTTGATTAAAAATTTATGAACCTAATTAGATTAAATTTCATATATTTTATTTGGGCTAAACCAGATGTGATTTGGTTTGGATCCAAATAAGAAAACTTAGAGTCCTTATTGGAATAGGACTCTTCTCCCTACGCCAACCCAGATTGCATACCATATATCTCCACACATAAAATTATTTTATATGAGATTTTTTTATACCAAAGAGTCCTTTCCCTTATCTATCTCACATCTAAATCTGATTTAATTTTGATAAAAGAAAAATTTTAAAATTAGATTTTAAAATATTCCTTATCAGAAGAATCTGTTCTCATCCAGATCAATCTCTCTACGCCAATAAATTTATTTCTCCTTATATATGTGACATTTTGAGAAGATTTTTTGTGAAAGATCAGTTGGAGAACTAATTTACTATAAAAAAAATATGAAAAGAAGTATCCCATATTTTTTTGACATATTTTTGAATATAGAATTGTGAAGGGAGGCAGAATCCTGTAAGAGTCTAGGATCTTTAGGACTCCTCACCCCACCTCCTTACATGCCTATAAAAGGGGCTTTTGTCATTTCTTTTGTGTGTGTAAGATGCTAGAAGAGATCTCTTCATGTGGTAGAAGTTTGGGCATGGTTCATTGTATGAAAAATAGAGATGATGATCCTCTCTCTTGGGGTGTGCACAAAAACTTGAATTTCAGATTTTTGGTTCTAAAGGTTTGGGAGGGAGAAATAAATTAGAAGAAAATTATTTTCTTCTCCATCTTTCTTTCACCTCTTCATCTCCTCCAGAAGTCCATCTTTAACCTCTCAAAAGATTTTAGAGATTCAAAGAAAGGATCTAGATCAATCAAAAAGAAGGTCTTCACACGAGCTAGTACTCCCGAGAAGATTGATCAGATCGGGGCTTCGAGTGGATTTTTCGTAGAGGCTGGATGCATATGCGACTGTGAGAAACAAGCAAGGATTTTCTCCACCATATCTCTCAGTAGTGGAGATCATCGACCCATGCTTAGGTATGGAGTTCTAAACTCGATTAGAAGTAGATGTGATAGTAGCTCATATACATACATGCTGATTTTATCTTCAGATTATTTTAGATTTTATATGCAACATAATATGTCATAGATCCTAGAGTAGGTTGATTTGATGATTAGATCATATATATGTTAGATTAATTTGATTAACCTAGTAGTCTTTCATCGTAATTATTTTAAAAAAAATTCAAAATACATGTATGAAATCGCCTACGCATCCCAACATTTCTATCATTGTAGATGTGCGGGCGTGCTACCGACGTTGATTGTTCTCGGCTGGTCACAGTGCTTTAGTTACATCAAAAATATGCAACCACTCTATTAGTAAAGAGTTTCTCCAAGATAAGGATGGGGTTGGGCCTAATAACTGTTAGGTGAGGGACCCAATGACAGCCTTACACCTGCTTGTGAACGGTGGGTCAGGCTTAACTAAGAAGTGTAGGCAATAACTGTTAAGTGAGCCCACATGATTTAGAGATCAAGTCGCTACAATATGCTTAGTAAAGCATCTGGACAAAGAGTTGCCTACGCATCGGTGTGCATGTTACCAATAACTGTTAGGTGAGGTGCATGTCATCAGTAGGACCGCAGCACCTACTAAGAATCTTTTATCACGTTAGGATTTTCATTTCTTTCTCGACGAGTGGAGGGATCCGATAAATTAGTGGGAGCCATTATTTGTATCTTAAAGTTTCTAGAAGTAAATATAAATATTAAGTATAAAAGTCTAACTTGAATTTCTACTCTCGCAGTTAAACCATAATGTCAGCCTCAAATCTTCTAGCCTACATCCTTGAAACCAATCATTTGATCGGTACTAATTACAAAGACTGGCTCAAAAATCTCAGGATTGTCCTGACCTCAGAAAAGTTAAGTCATGTTCTCGATCAGGATCTCGTAGTACTACCAAACCATCCTATTACTGAGCAAAGAGTTGCTTCTGAAAAGTAGATGGATAAAGATAGTCGGGTCAAGTGTTATGTGCTGGCGTCTATATCAAATGAGTTGCAAAGCCAGCACGAGCATATGCCCACTGTCCAGGCCATGATCACTTACCTATAAGAGTTGTATGTGAGCAGAGCCGTATTACATACTTCGAAATGTCCAAAAGACTCTTCAATCTGAAGATGCATGAAGGACAGTCTGTCCATGAGTACTGTATAACAGTGATCAAGGATATTGAGGAGCTTGGGAAGCTTGGAATAGAAATGCAAAAGGAATTATAGATGGATCTGATCCTTCAATCTCTTACCAGTTCATACAGTCAATTCATTGTGAATTTTCATATGAACAAACTTGACTGCACTATTTTCGAACTCATCAACATGTTGGTCACTATGGAGGATACCTTGAAGAGTTCAAGGGGTACTGTTCTCGCTGTAGAGTGGACTTCTTCTTTCAAGAAAAAGTCTACTGGAAGGAAGAAGGTTAAATCCATGAAGAAGCAAAAGAAAGAGAACAAGCTGAAGAAAGATGGTCCAAAGGTGGCTGAGATAAAGGAAAAATATTTCCACTGCCATGTTGAAGGCCACTGAAAAAAGAACTGTCCTAAATATCTGAAGAGCTTAAAGATCAAAAAGGATGATTGAGTCTAACCTTACGGTTTCTTATACTTTTAGTTGGATATTGGACTCTGGCTCGAGTGCTCATATATGTACCTCAATATAGGGTCTGATAGAAAGTAGGAGGTTGAGTGAAGGTGACATGATCCTTCGGATCGGTAATAAAGCAAAAGTTGCTGCAGAGATCGTTGGCTCTTACCTTCTTCGATTACCGTCTGGTGTTAGATTAGATTTAAAAGACTGTTATTATGTCCCTATAGCTAGTTAAAATTTGATTTCTGTGTCTATGCTAGCACAGAAAGGTTTTGAAATTTATTTCAATAAAGATTTTTCATCCATTTATTTATGAAATAAATTGATTGCACGAGGTCTTTTAATTGACAGTCTTTATCACTTGCATGTTGATGCGAATGTGAACCTAAATGGACAAATAGTGAGTGCTGTAGACCAGAAGAGACCCAGAGATGAAATTAACCAGAAGTACTTGTGGTACCATAGACTAGACCATATTGGAGAGGACAGGATAAACAGATTGGAAAAGGATGGGATCCTTGGCTCTCTTAATCCAGAGCCGTATCTAGCTTGCGAATCCTACTTTAAAGGAAAAATGACCAAGTTGCCCTTTGTAGGATATGAGGAAAGGGCCACAGAGCTACTTATCCTAGTACGCACTAACATATGTGGGCCATTTGATGTGCAGGTCAGAGACAGTTATACCTATTTCATTACCTTTACCGATGATCTGTCTAGGTACGGATATGTGTATCTCATAAAACACAAGTCTGAGATCTTTGAAAAGTTCAAAACATTCAAGCATGAAGTAGAAAAATAAACAGACAAATCTGTTACGATTTTTTGATCTGATCGAGGAGGTGAATACCTTAGTCAGAAATTTTTAGAATATCTTAAGAACAACGGCATAGTCTCTCAATGAATCCCTCTTAGAATGCCTCAGCTCAATGCGGTGTTTGAAAAGAGGAACAGGATCCTATTGGATATGGTCCTGTCCATGATGAGCTTCACTGATCTACCCTTAATTCTTTGGAAACATGCATTGTTAACTGCCATTCACTTGTTGAATAGGGTTCTATCAAAGTCTGTTCCTACCACACCGTATGAGATATGGTTCGGTAAGAAGTCGAGTCTGGATTATCTCAAAATTTGAAGATATCCGGCCTATGTCAAGAGACAGATAGCGGACAAGTTGGAGGATAGATCTATTATAGCTCACTTTATAGGGTATTCCAAAGAATTTATGGGATATTACTACTTTCCATAAGACCACAATGTGATTGTGAGCCGAAATGCCATATTCCTAAAAAAATAGTTTATCTAGGATGGCGACAGTGGGAGGTTAGTGGAGCTCGAAGAGAAAGTCTCTGAAGAGCCTAAAGCTATAGATCCTCAGAAACCCATAGTCCATGAGCCACTAGTTGATATTCCTCTACCACCTCGTAGAACCAGCAGGGTCTCCCGACCTTCTGAAAGGTACATGGGTATGTTTACAGAAGAAGTAAAGAAAATGATCCTTATGAGAGATAGGAGTCATAATGATGATCCTAATATCTTTGACGAGATGATGTTTGACATCGATTTCAAGAAATAGTTAGTTGCTATGAAAGTCAGAAATTGACTCGATGCACTCGAACTAAGTCTGGATTTTAGTGGGTTCACCTGAGGGTATCGTACACATTGAGTGTAAATGGATCTACAAAAAGAAGATAGATACCGATGGTAAGGTAGAGACTATAAAGCTAGGCTTGTGGCTAAAGATTATAGTCAGCATGAGAGCATTGACTATCAAAAGATTTTCTCATTCGTAGCCATACTGAAATTCATCTGCACTTTGCTTGCTGTTGCGACTTACTATGATCATAAAATCTGACAGATGGATGTGAAAACTATTTTTTTGAATGGATATCTTGAAGAAGATATCTATATAGAGCAGCCTGTGGGTTTCACATCCGATAATAGTGATCACAGAGTCTGCAAGCTACAAAGGTCCATATATAGATTCAAGTAAGTTTCTCAGAGTTGGAACCATCATTTTGATAAGGCAATCAAATGATTTGATTTCATCAAAAAATAAAGAGGAACCTTGTGTGTACAAGAAGGTCAGTGGGAGTGCGATCACCTTCCTCGTATTGTACGTGGATGATATTCTTCTTATTGGGAATGACATTTCCATACTGATCATAGTCAAAAAATGGTTATCTAAGAAGTTTTCCATGAAAGACTTAGGGGAAGCATCCTATATTTTTGAAATAAATATCCATAGGGATAGATCTAAACGGATGCTTGTCCTGTCATAAAAGCTGTACATAGAGAAGGTACTAAAGAAGTTCAGCATGAAAAAATTTCAAGAGAGGTCTCTTACCTCTTAGGCATGGTATTAGTCTCTCCAAGACAATGTGTCCGACCACATCTGAGAATATGCAGTGCATGAGTAGGATTCCTTATACCTCAGCCATAAAGAGCCTCATGTATGCCATGATATGTACTCGACCTGATATTGCCCTTGCTGTGAGTGTCACGAGCAGGTATCAGTTGAATCCAAATGAGGAGCACTAGATAGCTGTGAAGAACATCCTTAAGTACTTAAGAAGGACTAAGAATTTGTTCTTGATCTTTGGAGATGATTCTGAGTTGCGAGTCGAGGGCTATACTGACTCAGACTTCATGTCTAATCTTGATGATAGAAAGTCTACATCAAGGTACATGTTCGTTTGAAATGATGGTGCAGTTAGCTGGAAGAGTTCCAAGCAACCCATCATAGCGGATTCGACCATGGAGACTAAGTATATCGCTACTTCGGATGCTGCAAAGGAAGGCTTTTGGTTCAAAAAATTTGTTACAAAATTTGAGGTCATGACATCGGATGCCATACCGCTATACTGCGACAACAATGGAGTCATAGCACTTGCTAAGTAGCCAAGGTCTCATCAAAAGTCTAAGCACATCGAGCAGTATTTTCATATCATACGTGACTACCTTGAAAAGAAACATGTCCAAGTGCGAAGAGTAGGCTCCGTGGATAACATGGCAGACCCGCTGACTAAGCAGTTGAGTCAACCGAAAATAAAAATTCATTTTGAGAAGATGGGACTTAGATTTGTAGCAATTGACTTTAGTCCAAGTGGGAGTTGTTAGATGTATGTTCTAGAAGCCAATATGGCTGACCCATTGTAATAATTTTAGAGTATAATTTTATACTTAATATATTGATATAATCAATAAAAGTATAATTTCTTTTTCATTCAAGTATGATATGTCCTTGAATCGTCTATGAAATTAGTTTTGATACATATTCTCAAAGTGTTGAGAATTAGAGACATGTATTTAATTTTTAAATACTCCCAGTCATAAGATCATCATAAGGATGGTGATAGATCTAGATAGACTGACATACAAATCACTTCCTTCGGGATAGATGAGTCTCTAGTCTACTGTGTAGAAATACAGGATAATGAGTATGGGTGGTTGTTAGAGAACAACTAGTACTGAGCATGACCATACGAAAGATCATTTAAATTTTTATTCGATCGTCAGTGATTATCTCGATGCTGTAGTTGTGTGACTGATCTTTTGACTTGAGATGGTACTACTACTCGTAGTGAGGCTACTGAAGTTTGACTAATACATAAACATAGATCTCAATGAGCTCTTGTAGTGGATGTTGGCGATAGTTGATCTACTGTAGGAATGGGATGTGCATCAAGATAAGATCTATCGACCTTGATAGAGAGGAGTAGTCCTATGAGATCTGAAAGATTAAGTTCAAAAATCTATGACCATATTAGTGTGATTGATGAAAAGAGTTCCCATAGAAGTCACAATTGGATCTGAGCTAATCGAATCTATCATATGATTGATGTTGAGGTTTGACGATTTATCTATGACCTGCCATCTAGTCAAAACTCATGATAGAGGAACTGAATCTCATGTTAACTACATCTAGAGGTTCATTTCAGTTCTATTAGGTTGTCACTACATACTGCGAAGTGTCACTCGTGGATTGTGAGAGCTTATTAGGATCGTTCTGGATCGACAATCCTTACTGAGTTAGAGTAGAATTATTCCGATCCATTAAAAAAAATTTCAATAATACAATGATAGAGATCATTGTATATCTCACTATCAGATAGAATTGAACCTATGGGGTCACACAACAAAGAAATTAGGTCTGAAATAAGTAATTGAGCTTTTGAAGTGTTAATTGGGTTTAGAGAAACCCATTGGATTCATGATAACCTTGCTAGCACATGGTTGGACCCAATTCTTCTTTCCATTGGGATTACTTATTTGATAAAATAATTTTGACTTAATTATCTGCTAATAATCTACATAAATAAGATTCATAAGACTTCACTTGTTAGGTGTCTAAGGTTATGAATCATATTAATTAAATGTGCAAGTCCCTAATTAATTTCTTTGATAGTTATTTTTAGGCTCCACTTTGATTTGATCAAGTTGAGCATGTCCATTGATTAGAGGACTTTTAGTTCTCTTATAGGACATCTCTTGGGTGTGTTTTGGGGTGTCTAATTATGGATGCAAGGGCTCCAATTGTTGGCACCTAATGGGCTTCCTAATGTAAGTTGGATAACTTAAGTTAATAGGAATCCCAATGCAAGTAGGACTTGTATTATGTGATTGAATAGGATTCAATCCTTGTGCCTATTTAAAGGAATCTCTCTTAAGGTCTCTAGAGCATCCAAACCAGCAGATCCTCACACCCAAAGGCTCTCCCCACGCCCTCTCTTCCTCTCCCTTTCTCTTCTCTTAGGCGTTCTACATGACCATCCCTTGGGACGCAAGTCCCAAGGAGTTTCACACCCAAGGTGTTGGGCATCCCATAATTTGCTCGTTGCTGGTGTTTTATAGCAGCACAAAGTAAAGAAAAACTCTAGAGAAGAGGAGAAGAAGAAGATCAAAGAGAAAGATCAAGCGTTGATCACAATCCATACTTCGTTCAGATTTAGTAGGCTGAATTTTGGAGAACCAAAATTCAAATCAAAAAAAATTATTTCAGGCTAATCCTGAGTGGATACTTGTAGAGGTCGGATATTTGTGTGGCTAAAAGAGAACCTCTTCTCTTCCAGATCCAAATTCGAAGAAAAAGATTGCGAAACAGGTATGTGATTTGATCACAATCTGAATTTCAGTATATATCAATATCAGCATATGAGATAGATCCATGTGATTTTATATTTTCATACATACATAATTTAGATTAAAAATATTTTAATCTTATTCTCCACTGTGATATTTAAAAAATAAAATTTTTGAAATATATATGCATGCACCAAACTCCAAATTTCAACAAGTTTAACCATAAGTACTTGTGGCACCATAGGTTTGGCCATATTGGAGAGGATAGGATAAATAGATTGAAAAAAGATGGGATCTTAGACTTAATTAAATCTGATTCAATTCTGATCTGTGAATCATGTCTTCAAAAAAAAATAGCTAGGTTACCCTTTATGGGATAAGAAAAAAGGACCACTGAGTTACTAGCCCTGGTACACACCGACATGTGTGGCCCATTTGATGTATAGATCAGGAGTGGTTATACCTACTTCATTACTTTTACTGATGATCTATCATAGTACGAATATATATTTCTCATGAAATATAAGTCTGAAGCTTTTGAAAGATTCAAAAAATTCAGGCATGAGGTAGAGAAGCAAACAGGTAAATCCATCAAAGTCCTACAATCTGATCGAGGAGGAAAATACCTAAATATTAAATTTTTGAGATATCTTAAGGAGAACGGCATAGTCTCTCAATAGACTCCTTCTGACATGTCTCAACTCAACAGGATATCTGAAAGGAGAAATAGGACTCTATTGGATATGATCCAATCCATTATGAACTTCATTAATTTATCTTTATTTCTTTAGAGATACATCTTACTTACCACAATACATATTCTAAATAGAGTTCCTTCTAAATCTGTTCCTACCATACTATATGAAGTATAACACAGTAAGAAGCTAATTCTAAGTTACCTAAAGACTTGGAGATGTCCAGCCTATGTCAAGGGACAGAAAGCTGACAAGTTAGAGGATAGATCTGTTGTAGCTCGCTTTATAAATATCTCAATGAATCTATGGGATACTACTTTTACTTTTCACATGATCATAATGTGATTGTGAGTCACAATGTCATATTTCTAGAAAAATAGTTTATCGAGGATGGCGGTAGTAGGAGATTAATTGAGCTCGACGAGAATATCTCTAAAAAGCAACGAGCTATAGATCCTTAAGAACCCATTCAAGATGAGCCAATAGTCGATATTCCACCACCTGGTAGATCAGGTAGAATCTCCTATCCTCTTAAAAGATACATGGGTATGCTGAAAGAAGATGTAGAAAAAATATTTCTTATAAGAGATGGAGGTCATGATAATGATCCTAGTACTTTTGACGAGGAGATGTCTGACATCGATTCTAAGAAATGGTTAGATGCAATGAAGTCAGAAATTGACTCAATGTACTCGAACCAAGTATGAATCCTAGTGGATCCATTAGAGAAAATTATTTTCATTGGATGTAAATGGATCTATAAAAGAAAAATAGGTGTAGATGATATGGTAGAGACCTATAAGGCAAGGCTAGTGGTGAAGGATTATAATCAGCGCGAAGATATTGACTATCATGATATTTTTTTATCTGTAGCCATGCTAAAATTCATTCACATATTGCTTGCTATTGTAACTTACTATGATTATGAAATCTAGCAGATGGATGTAAAAACTACTTTTTTGAATGGATATCTTGAGGAAGATATCTATATGGAGCAGCCTCTAAGTTTCACATCCAGTGATAATGATCACCATGTTTGCAAGTTGCAAAGATCCATCTATGGACTAAAACAGACTTCTCAAAGTTGGAACCTTCATTTTGATGATGCAATCAAATCATTTGGTTTCATCAAAAATAAAAAGGAGCTTTATATTTATAAAAGGATCAATGAGAGTGTGCTTGTCTTCTTCGTACTGTACATAGATGATATCCTCCTTATTGAAAATGATATTCTCATATTGACCTCGATCAAAACTTGATTGTTCAAAAAATTCTCCATGAAAGACTTAGGAGAAGCATCCTATATCCTTGGGATAAAGATCTATAGAGATAGATCTAAAAGGATGCTTGATCTGTCACAAAAGCTATACATAGAGAAAAAATCGAAGCGGTTCAGCATGGAAAACTCCAAAAGAGGTTTGCTGCCTCTTAGGTATGATATTTGACTCTCCAAAATGATGTATCCTACCACTTTTAAGGAAATCAAGCACATGAGTAGGATCTCTTATGTTTCGACGATAGGGAGCCTCATATATGTCATGCTATGTACTCGACTTGATATTGCTCTTACTGTGAGTGTCACAAGCAGGTATCAGTCGAATCCAGATCAGGAGCACTATATAGTTATGAAGAACATCCTTAATACTTATGAAGGGCTAAGGATTTGTTTTTGATCTTTGAAGGAGCACTTGAATTGCACATTGAGGATTATACAGATTCGGACTTTATATCGGATC